>NC_088200.1:3623742-3752743 GCF_028769735.1 Zonotrichia leucophrys gambelii
CTATATCTATATCTATATCTATATCTATATCTATATCTATATCTATATCTATCTATATCTATATCTATCTATCTATACTAATATTCTGGCTTTATTTGTCAAAAAAGGCATGGAGTAATTTTTTTTAAATGAAATTTGTAGAACATAAGCATCTACTTATTACCCTGTCCATAGTGCTTGCACAAAATTATTTATGGGAAGAAACATAAGAAAAGGAGTCTTTTTTTTTTTAAACAGTGGGGGGAAAAGATATGAATTTTGATGTACTGCCCCTGCCATTTAAATATTTATTCCTCTCATAAAAACCCACAGATGTTAATAAAAAACCCATCCTTGCTAGAATTGGTGAATATGAGGTGCCTTTGATTTGGCCTTAGTCTAACTGTACTGAATTGTACCAACAGTGATGCAATCACCACAGCCAGTGCCTTTTGCATCATTATTTTGGCTTCTACAAACAATAAGGTTTTATGAGTCCCTGCAGTGATTATCCTATGAACTGATATGCAACCAAGAGTGTTTTCTATCTAGATATTGAAACTATTAATTGCCTTGATGCCATCGCAGTCATAATCTATCCCAGCAGAAGTGGCTGGGTATAATGTCCCAGTACTCCCCAGACACTTTAAAGCTTATTTTAAATGTGGATTAGTGCATCATATTTTCAGAGGTCAATGAAGATATGAGTATCAGGGAAAAAAAGATTTAAAATTGTAATCAAGGCTGAGAAGGTTATACGCAGGAGCGCAGTAAATAAGGATAATACTTAAAATTTTATAGGGATAATAATTGTCCCTAATTTTTTTTTCTATTTCTTTTTTCTCCCGAGGAAGTGTTCTGAAAACAACACAGTTGCAACAGGGTGTCTAACAGAGCACTGATAAAACCTCTGCTGCTGTCACAGGATAAAAATCTGTAGAAGGGCAAAAGTTGACTGTTTCCATCTCCAAACATTTTCCTATAGTCTCCAACACCTTCTTCAGCTCTCATGAATTGAGGACACACGGGGGAACATTCCCACACCCTTTCCCGTTGCTGAAACTCATGAATTATGAATTACATCTGCTTCCCTCTGTCCCACAGCCTGTGTGTTGTGTATTGTCACACAACTCAGTTCTTTCCTCTCCATTACTTATTTGTTCTCTGAAACTGATGTGGGTGATTATAAAATGATCAGAAGTGTCCATAGCACTTTCACAGCAATAAAATTGACTGCATTTCTTGTTTACTGTCTGAATATATGTCAGAAAACATAGTTGAAGCATAACAGAAATCTGATAGTGACTATATAACTTCCATAATTAATGCACAACATTCCTTGTGACCAAACAAATCTATCTGTATTAAGATCATTGCCTTCTGCCCTCTTGAAGTCTGCACTGAGACTGTATGTTCCAGACACCTAATTTGGGTTTCATACACCATTGATCCTGCATTACTGTGGGCAGAACAGATAAGATAGGAAACAGGTATGGTTCTTGCCCAAGGAGAATGAGCAGGGAGGGACAATCACTATTTCCATCACTGTTTCCATCATCTTCTTAGCTGGAACTCTGATCTTCACACTGCCCAACAAAAGCCTAGAAGTGCCTGCTAGCAGGGCTATTCCTGAAAATGCAAGAGTGAGAGTTATTTTTCCGTACATCACCCTGTTAGAAATCACAGGGCTAGGAGTTTAGAGGTCTTTTGGGTTTCTAGATCTCCTTATGTCTGAAGGAGAGATGCAGTCACCTCAAGAGTAGCCACAGCTGCTCTAGTGCCAGCTAGAAGGCAAAGTGTCTCTTTTTACCATTCTAAATCAAGGGGTTTCACATGTGAGACCTTCTCTCTGGAGATATGTCTACCGTGATTCCATGATTCTACGACAAAACAAGAGGATTTTTTCTGATGCACATCTGGTCAGTGCAGACTCCCTTTATCAGTGAAGGGGAGCTATATGGCACAGTCAGTGTGGATTAGAAATGTCACTTGCAATTGCATAGGGAGAGATGAGGCCAAGCCACCCAAGCCTGCTGCAGTCTTCTGCATCCAGGAATGAGGACAGAGGAATTAACATTTGTACCTACTGGTACAAATTTTGAAATGTATGCCAAGCACTGAAACATTGGTCCTAGCTGTAAGGTGAACTCACTTTGGCCGTAAAGCCTGGCTAAATTTTCATCAAAATTTTCCACAGGGTTTTTTCTGTCTTCCACAAAGACTGTTTCTCCTTCCCATTGGTGCCCCTTCCCTGAAAGTGTCCAAGGTCAGGATGGATGTGGCTTTGAGCAACCTGGTCTGGTAGAAAGTATCCCTGCCTATGGCAGGGGTTGAAATTAAATGGTTTTTTAGATCCCTTCCAATCCAAACCTTTCTCTGATTCTACTGCAGTGACTAATCACCCTTGACTAGCAGTGGCCATAGGGAGAGGGAAGCATTTTTAGATTTGGACAAGGATTAGAAGCACAGATGTAGAACACAACCAAGTGCAAAACCCATTTATTTGTCTGTCCTTCACAAAGCTCATTAAGATGGGTCTCCCAGCTCCACATATTCTGTGATTCTATAACTATTTTCACTGATTACCATATTTACCTCCTGGTGTTTCACCAATGCCTGTGTGTGCCAGCCAAGCCAACATGAACTAAAAAGTCTATTTACTCAAATGGTGGTGAGGTTAAAAGTAATAATAAAAAATATTCAAATCATAAATGTTCAAAATCATTCAGAGATAGCACCTGTGTGCTACAGAGGTAAAGTGCTAATGTAAGTGAAATATGTGGAGAAATTACAAAAAAAACCCAACCATAAAACAAACAAAAAACTCCACAAAAACAAGAAAAAACCCACCAAAGAATCCCTCACCAACCAAACAAAGAAAAAAATGCCCCAAAAAAACCCCAATTCTGAACCAAACCGGGTTCAACTGGTTATCTTGTTAAAATTTTTTATCCAGAAACTTATGAGAAATGTGTCACTTAAGTCTTGGGAATGTATACATTATCAAGGTGAAAAAACATAGAATTACCCAAATACTCTTAAATTGTAATGGAGAATAATGCAGGGTTCCATAAGAAATCCATCTTTCATGTCAATAAATATTTGAGGGAAGAAGGGAAACACCAGTCAGAATTATTTTTAGGATATAATCTATAAGGTCCTCTGTTGTAACTTTTCAGTAGGTGTACTGGATGTGCTGCAGCCTGACCCTTTCATAAGTCAAGAAAATAATAATGATATTGATTATCATGGCATTTCCATGTCTGTTGATTTGCTCTCATAGAAGTGCTGATTCTTTGTAGGATTATAATAATGTGATGGATTCTGACCAGCCTCTGCTCTGAGACCTGGTTCAGTGTCTTTATTCAGGTTAAGTAATACTTTCTAAGACAAAACTGAGTTGCAAAAGGACAGGAAACCCAGTTGTTTCAACACACAGTCCATAGGTTTCTGGAAAAGATTCAATCATTTTTCCAGTGCTTTTTTTTCACATCTCTTGGATTTTTTTATGCCTTGAATGACATCACATGTCGGGAGAGGGAGTGGCAGTTGTTTGAATTGCAGGCAGATAAAAGCAAATGCCTCATTTATTACTAGTTAAATTTGAAGTTTTCTAAGGTAGGGACATCCTTTTTTATTCTATTCTTGCACAGTAGCTCTCTGACTTCTGTTCTGGCTTTCAGTAGTGAGGTGAGGCAAGAATTATAAGGAGGAACAGAAATCTCTCCTAACATGTCAATACATGATCTACCTGTCCATCCACTGGTTCACAGTTTTAAATGATAATCCAAATTGCTCCACTCTTAAACATCTTGTGGTACTGAGAAAAAAAAAAAAATTCTTCCTGTGGGACTCCCTTGATTTTGATGGGCTGTTGGCAGGGATAAACCTGGCCCTGCATGTCTAACCTATGTCTTGGACAGGCAGGAGAATTAGACAATTGAATAAATTACCTTTGCCTCCATTTGCAAACTGTGTAATAATCTGCACATTCAATTCTATTCTTTGTGTATTATTTTCTAAGTGAGGACACAATTGGATGCAGATATGACATCTTTGTGACAGAGAGTCTGCAGTAGCATTGAAAAGAAAGGGGGAAGGACCAGGGTCATGGAGAGGACAAAAGGAAAAAAATAGCTGTCTAAATCATATATCATTAAAGTGATGCTCATTGAATTACCTCTCTTAGGGCCTGTCAAAACATGTGGTGCCCTTGCAATATGATGTGAATTAAATGCCTTCTGGCCCCTGAAATATTGTTTTCAAGGCCAAATGTGTACTTTCACAGTTTCTCTGTAGTTACTGAGAAACACTTGAAACGCCCTGATTGACTCCTATGATTAGCAAAACCAACTCAGGAATACAGCAATGTGGGCAATGTGTGGCCACAGGATTTCCAGGGAGAATAAAAGTCATGTGGGTATTTGTAGGACTTTGGTGATGGTCACTGGGATCTCCACCTACTAAGAAATTGGTCAACATCACTTAAAGTTCCCCCTGGGGGAGAAAATGTAAATGTCATAGGTTCATAGAATTATTTGGTTTAAAAGGGACATTAAAGACCACCTAATTCCAGCCCCCTGCCATGGGCAGGGACACCTTCCACTAGAGCAGGCTCCTGAACTCTTGCTGGATGGACATCAATAGCATTAACTGACTTGATCCTTTTAGTAATTGTAATCTTATTTTGTCCCCTGTGAACAGGAAAGAGCTGTTACCATTTTGAGAGACCCCAAGTAGACATCAGAGGACCCTGAAGATGGGAGCCACTCTTTCCTCACAGGTAGCAAGAGATGGGAGGAGAAAAAAAATGGTCTCAGGTTTCACCAGGGCAGGTTTATTCAGGATACTGGGAAAAACATCTTCCCTGGAAAGGTGTTCAGGCACTGGAAGCAGCTGCCCAGGGCAGTGTTGGAGTCACTGCTGGTGGAGGTGCCCATAAAATGTGTGGATTGCCCTTGGACACATGGTTTGGTGGTGGAGCTGGGTTAAGAATTGAACTCCATGACCTCACAGGTCCTTTCCAGCAATTGTGGATGGGCAATATTCTATGATCCCTTTGGGTTCTACAGCCACTGCCCTAGCAGGCATCACAGCACCACAACACCACAACAACTCCATGGAGTCTGGTTTCCTCTCAGCACTCAGACCATTGAGAACCAGAGGAATGGGTTTTTCCTCTTGCCTCCCACTGAATTTTGAGTTTTGGCTCATTCTGACAACTATGCGTTTTGCCCGAATTCACTGCTGGTTTTATGTGGTGAGGTTATTTGGTTCCGACCAGAGTGCCAGACCCATTCTGCATAATTAGATACAATTGTTACTTCTTTTAATTTGAAAATTCATCAGCTTTGTCCATCAAGAGGCAAAGTGGTTCTCTAATTACTGGAAGGTTGCAAGGTTGTGTCCAGAAATTAGTGTCTGTAGGATCAGGACAAATATAGTTAATGTGTGAAGAGGTTGAAATCTCACATGAAATGATGTTCTGTCAAAATTATGACTTTGTGGAGAAAAATTGCACCATTATTCATCTTAGACAAGTATATTTGCAGGGGGAGCTGGAGGGTGACCTCAGTGCTAAATTGAGGTATTCAAAATTTGTAATAAAAATGTCCCTCCAAAGCATTCACATTTCACACATTTCACTTCAGATTTTTAATTTTTTTTGAGCCTGTATTTCACATATCTATTATGCATGTCAACTTTCCTCAAGATGATACTCATTAGAATTCTTCTTTTTTTAATCTGCTTCTCTTCCTGATTTTTAGGGAAAGTTTCAGGGAATAATATTTTTCTCATTCTTGAAACCACAGTTTTGAAGAAAATAAAAATATTGTGATACTTGTAACAGAAATGTTAAAATCAACATCACATTTATTCATGTTAATTATAACAGCTTCATGATTTCCAGAATAAGGATAGTTTTTCATGCCAGAATCATGGGATGAAAATCCATGTGTCACCATTATTTATAGAGGCCGCCTAAGAGTTCTGTAAATTATATATTGTAATTTTTGATTCCTTAAGAGGACTCAAATAAATTGAAAAATAGATAGATGGCACGAGTCTCCTCAGAAAATCCAGTGTATCAGTGACAGATAAAGATGCAGAGCTCAAATCAGTTGGATTCTATTGGTTTTCTCTGTCTGAAGTACCCAAGAATATTCCCCAAGGATCTCCTAGATGCCCAAACTTCACCAACACATACTGCAATTTTCTGTTTTAGTGAGATATTTTTCTTAGCACTACTGTAGGTTTGGTTTTGGTTTTGTTTGGTTTTTTTGTTTGCTGTTTAGTTACTTGTTTTTGGAGTTAGTCAGGTTTTTATTGGGTTTTCAGTGTTTTTTTTTTCTTTTGTGTACATTTTTGTGGGGGTTTTTTTTGTGCTTTTTTGTATTTTTATTAGTTGGTTTGGGTTTTTGGTTTTTTTTGTTTGGATTTTTTGGTGTTTGGGTTTTGATTTTTTTTCATTTGGGTCAAAGTTATACACTGTATTTTAGGAAATGAGGGGCAATACTGACATCTTATGTTTTCTCTGAATCTTGCAAAGGTTGTGCTCAGGATATTGCGGACACATGACAGGGTCAGGACTTCTGGCACTTCTGAGGAAAATCTTTGCTATATACCACAACATCAGGGCAACATATGGAGAGGCTTCCACAAGAAAGAAGGCTGATAACTGTTATTGTCTTACACTTTCATAATATCCCTCTAGTGGTTGACATAATTTTCAGCGCAGAATGGATTTCCTTAAATTCATCACCCCTTTATTTAGCAGTTACTAATGAGACTGACTGAGACTGTATTCAGCATTTAGGAGCAACACCTGTAAGGAACCTTCTTGCTCATGAGCAGTTGCACTTAGAAAATAATCTGTGTAAAACTCTTTCTAATATTTCAGTTTTGGTAATAGAAATCCTACAGTAATTTTGTGGTGGAATATGCTTTTTTGCACAAAGAGGTTGAGGCTTAGCACAGGTGTCTCTTAGGGGAACTCATTATTACATAATAATGAGTAGTAATAGCTGGAAAAAACCCCTGGATAGTGGATAGCTACTAGGAACTCAGTTCTGCAGGTGTAACACCTGGCATCCTTATGCTTCATGTAGCCTTGATGCCAGCCCATAGAGCTGCCTTGGAAAGAGCAAGGGAGAAGATTTATTGGTATCCAGACTTTCAGGCCTTGCTGGGTGGAAAGCAGGACAGACACTCCTGACCCTTGTCCTAGGCCATAGACAAATCTGATAACAAACCCAGGAAAGGAAGAACAGAGATGCTCTGGCACCTGGGTTGTCCTTCCAGCCACTGCTTCTCACTGCCTCCAAAACAAAATGGTTTTGCTTGGTTTTGGAAGGTAAGAGACTAAGCTTCCTTGGTGGAGCTCAATTTTTGGAGTGCTAACTCCATACATGAGTCCTGTCTAGTTCCTGTAAGCACAGCAGCAAAAAATCTCATGTTTTCATCCAGAATGCCTGGGGTGTGTTCTGAAGTTGGTATCTCACCTCTCTTGTCTTCACGCTGTGATCAAACAGAGAGAGTGCTTGATTTTCCCATCTCCTGTAACTCTTTGTTATTTATCAGTGATTTCGAGGTGCTGAGCCCTTCTGTGAGATGCTGAGCACCCTGAAGTTTCAGTGATTGCCAATTAGAGGCGTGCAGCACCCTTCAAGACTGTGACTCGCAACAGAAATTGTGTTGAAAGGGAAAAGAAGTCTTGTCCTGTTAATTACAGGTTCAATTAGAACACAACCCACATCCAGAGTGCCACTCAAGAGGAAACTCAATGCACAGTACATTTGAAATGTATGAAACAAATAGGCCTTTTTATTAGTTTGAAGGTTAACGTGTTCATTAGATTACATCAGTTCATTATGCAATTGTGCCTGTTCCAGCACCGTGATATGTAGCAATCAACAGGAGCATTTCAGGGATAAAATAAAAGGGAAAAAACCCAATAGTTGTTGAGCTTGAACAGTTAAAAAGATGAACTAGACAAAAAGTTCATTTTTTCAGACATGGTAGGCCCATTTCATCAAGGCAAAAAAATAATTTTTTTGAGATGCAAATAAAATAGTAAAGCAAGCTGGCTTAGAAGGCACAGAGATGCAGATTTGGGTTGACAATGTTTATGATGACCACAGCTTTCCTGTTTTTCCCCTTTACCCTAACATAATTGCTTTTGACTGGGCAAATCATGTTGTTCTTGTTGTAATGTCATTGCGATTTATGATTCCATAAGGCACTTGAAAAGATTTTTTGTTTTTATACACTTTGCATTTCATTTTAATGCCATCTGAGGAAATTGCATACCTAAAGCTGTACGTGTTACTTTTCACTAAGCAGCAAATGGTATAATCCTTTTTTTTTCCCCCTGCCCTGTTTCTTGATTACAATCAAGATGTGTTTTAGATTTTATTACAGAATCACTTTCCTACTCAATTAGAGCCTTAAGGTTAATTTCCGCTTATACTTCCCACTAAATGTCAAGCTAAATGTAGATTTTACATGAATGTAGGGGAATACCCATCCCCAGCCTTGTGAGAAGATTTACTCACAGCACCAAAATAAAATTTCTGATCTGGTATGCAAAAAATAACACAGACCGCATGAAGCCCATTGGGAGTTTCATAGCAACTTCAAGTGAAGTGTA
The DNA here is from genome assembly GCF_028769735.1 of Zonotrichia leucophrys gambelii. NCBI lineage: Eukaryota > Metazoa > Chordata > Aves > Passeriformes > Passerellidae > Zonotrichia > Zonotrichia leucophrys. The sequence continues at coordinate 3,632,372 of NC_088200.1, forward strand.
CTCAGGTACCGTGAAAGTATTAGAAGACTTTGCCATAAAAAATATAATATATAGATAAAGTGTAGTTGAGGTCTGGTCTGCCAACACTCAGTCTGTGTGGAATTAAATTAGTTGTGGAAATTAATATTTTATTGAAGAATTCCTCTGCCAGGTCATGGTTCCCTGCAACAAAAGGAGGCAACCTGAGGATTCCTCTTGGAGAATCAAAAGAAGTCGAAGGTCCCTGTTGCTCCCATAGATTTGAATAATTATTATTTCTCCCACTTTACTTGCATTAAAAGTTTGATCATTTCCCAAATAAAAATACATTAAAGGATCAAGGGTCTAAGGAAGAAAAAATTTCAAAATGCCTACAATGTTAAAATTTCTCATTAATGTCTTTGTAATGAATTATTTATTCTACAAATTATAGCAGAGTGTAAATAAGAAAACATTGATGTAACAGTCATTTTCTGAGCACAAAGGCTTTGCCACATCCAAAATCTTACAGATTTGAGAAATGAATTTGTAACACCTCATGACAGCACAGGTTACTATCTCATGAAAGGTTTTGTGAAACTTCCAAATAGATTTTTTTTTTCCTATGGATATTTCTGGTTAAAAATCCATTTCTTTTTCTTTAGAAGATATTTTTTTAATGTCTTCTTTGACTTTTCTTGCAGAAATCTTTTTTTTTATTCTCCTTTTCTTGCCCCTCTCTCCCTGACAAGAAAACTGAAAAAAAAAAAAAAATAAAACCAAAAATCAGAGCCTCAAATTCCAAGTGTTTTCATTTAAATTTCAGTGAGTTCTACTAATAGGGGCCAAAAAATACTGCAATATATATCATATTTGAGGTGTACATTTTTAATATTTTCACTTTTTTGGGGGGAATTATTAACATAGAAATGCTCTCAATGCCTGCAACAGGAAGGGAGCTTTAGCCTTGTCTTTTTGAAAGGACATGGGAGGCTAATGTGCGAGATAGGTACTGAGGGATTAAAGTGCCAGCATGCAAGATTAAAACATATACAGAAAAAAAAAAATTACCACAGGCCTAATAAGTTCTTAATGTATATCTTTATCTGTTGCAAGCAAAAGGTTCTGTAATAAAAAAGAGTATGCATGCACAACCCTACATAAATATATACACATAGAGTTATAAAATAATAATTTATATGTGTAACCCAATGGGAAACCAGCCTAGATATTCAGATTTAACTGACAAGCAGTAGCTGCAAAGCTTCTGATATATACCTAAGGGGCAACATTTTAGAAAAGAGATAACAAGAAGATATTATATTAATATTAATAAAGTTTTATTTCCAAAGGGAAAATATGATCAAGTACTTTGCTGTCTAGGCTGCCTTTTTTCCTTTTTTTTTTTACATTTCTGTTAAAGTTGGAAACAAAATTATTCTAACTTAACCAATTGATCCTTTTTCATATAATCCTTTTAAATTATACATGAAAAAATTAAGGGGTGTTGAGCAATGAGTTTAACAGAGCCATACTCCTCAGATGATGTATGATGAGCAAGGCTCAATGCCAAACATTTTTAGCCAAGTCAAGTCAGTCTATTCATGTTCATGTACCATAAAATTTGCTTTTACAAGGGTAACTATAACATTTGCATTAGAAAGGAACACATGAAATCCCAAAGTCTTTGCATATATCCTGAGTACTTCTATAGTGATATATAAAACAAGAATGCGAATTCCAGCTTTACATAAATCTTGGCTTCGTAGCTGATGAAATTTTATAATGGATTACAAATTCTCTGGAGACTAGGGAAGCCAAGATCTGTTTCCTTTTGTTAGCAACACCTTATTCAAGGGCGGCCTCACAGGGTCTTAGGCCAAGGACCAAATTTCACAGAATCATTGCTTAGGCTGAGTTGGAAGAGATCCTCAAGGATCATTGAGTCCAACTCATGGCCCTGCAAGGATCATGCCCAAAAGTTACACCCTGTGCCCAAGGCTATTTGCCTAAATTTGGAAGCTTTCTTTCCTTACTTTATCTTCATTTAATCAAGAGTAATTGAGGGTTTGAATTTATTTTAGGTCTGTTAATTTTCATCATATGAGAAGCTCCTTCTTATCAAGAAGACAAGGCTTCTTGAGATATGGTCAGATGAAAACCAGTTGGAAAACTTATTTAAATGTTGTGAACTAGATCCTTATCTCCTTTTACCTTCTCTTCTCCTTCTTTTTCTCGTTCTCCCTAACTTCATTCCAGAAGGAAAGATCCAGAAGCCAAGTATTTAGGAATTGAGAATTTTAGTTTTTTTTAAGGTGAGTTAAGCATTCCTAATATATACATTATTAAAGTTTTATTTTTCTAGATCTCTTTATTTTAACTTGTATTTCAATTTCAGGAAAAAAAGTCAAACAGAGAAATTGAAATTTAAGAGAAAGAAGCAATTGCTCACACTAGGAATTTTCTGAATATAAGCTTTTTTTAATTATTATTTCTTTTTTTGTACAAAATTTTGATTTAAGTCCACACAAAACCCCCCAAAAAATCTATCATAATGAGATGCAATGTGTAAGTTTCCAATTCCTCTCATTCCGTCTTTGAGTACCTAAAATCTTCAGCTAAGTAGAGATTTCATCTGCATCACAAAATTGAAATTACTGTGTGCTTGATGATCATATTAACTCTGAAATATACAAGGCATATTGGTAAACTTGATAATGAAGCCTTAAAATAAGGGTAGTCAAGATGTTCCTGAATCTAAAAAAAAATAAAAATAAGAGACACCTTGGAGGAACATTAGCATAGTTATCAAAAAACAGCAAAGGGAGATTATCTGAATATGTGGAGATTGCAGAGATCTAAAGTGCATTTAACACCAGACCAGAGAATTTGGAATTGGAGAGCTGACACAGCACATGTCAGAGATGCCCACTGGGAAAGCTGGACACCACCAGAAAAGCCAGATTAATGCCTCCAGATCACAGTCCTGCTTGTTGATATTCTGTTGGCTCTTCATGCCGCTCTTGATGTGTGGAGTACAAAGCTGCATCAAATATTTCACTTTAATAATCCAGAAGTGTAGAGTAGATCAGAGTAATTATTTATGTTGCAGATGTCATTTCTCTTTGTATGTTACAAAATCATATGCCCCAATGACAATATCAAGAATATTTTTGTTATCCTCAATAACTCTCAGTTCTGTTTTAGCAGAAAATGGAGTTTTCTGTACCTGAGTTTTATTCTCAGTTACATTATTTTTCTGGTTTCTGTAACTGATTTTTATTCCCTGCTAGCTATTTCCAGATCTTGAGCTGAGGGATTCAGCATTTCCACCTGCAAATAGAAATTTACTTCTAGTAGCCCTTTTACAGAAATTAGTTTTTAGGTTTTTGGAGTAATTTTTATTGAGCAGCAGAAAATGTCATGCCTTGATCAGAGTTTTCAACACAAATATACCTTCATACATGCAGACATATGAACCTGTCTAGTCCTACCCAATATACTGCTTCATTGGCCATTGACACCTTCCATGAGTCAGCCAAATCCTCCCCTGCATGCTTTCTTCCTATATTATTAATTTCCCAGCTCCCTCTATACAAACCTCTTGGGAGCAGAGGGTACAGATCTCCTGCAGCAAGTGCAGGCAGAGAGCCGGATAAAAGGATTTATTTTTTGGGAGCATTCATTTTTACTCCATTCAAGGCAAGGAGAGCATCCTTGTAATTGTTGTTTTTCTTCAGAACCATGTAAAAATTACTCCACATACTTTCCTCTGGCAATTGAAACAAGAGTAGTGGAACTCAGGTTGTCTTATTTGCTTGTGTTTACACATTTAAACACAAGCCATATTTTGCCTTATTTTGCTACTGCTGATATCACACTTACAGGTAATGAACAGGGCAGGTCAATTGCGTCTCTGAGGCCAAGAAAGCTTGCTTCCAGAAAAGAATAATTATCACTACTTAGAGAGGATAATTACTCATTCATTCAACTGCTGGTACACAGACTACTCTGAGACAAAATCTTTTGAAAAATTAAAATATGTAAAATATAAAGACACCAATATTGTAATATTTTATTCTATACTGTATTTTTCATTGCAAAGAAACCCAAAGAATTTCATAAACAGCAAATACCAGAACCACACAGAAGATGGGTGTCTAATTTTAAATGTGATGCAACTGCTCATAAGGGATGTTTTATCTCAGATTTTTGAGCAAATACATTTACCTTCATTTACTCTAAATTATTGTGTACATCAAAACACAATTTTTCTGGTACTTACAGTTGACATGAATGTATAAACAAGATTGTCTGGACTTTGACAGATGACAACCATCTGTTGGCTGCACCCAGGAAATTCAGGACATGGGTTACAGTTTCTATGAAACAGAAATCTTCTCTATGATCATTATATAGACTGGGGTTGGTTGCATTGTGTTGAGACAGGAATAAAGTGTAGGAAATATGAGTTTAATTCAACAAGGGCAAGTGCTGGATTCTGCAATTGGGTTGGGGCATCCCTGGGTGTGCAGAGAGAGTGGGGAATGGATCCTGGAAAGCAGAGCCATGGAAAGGGACCTGGGTTCCTGGTCAGTGGCAAGTGGAACCTGAGTCAGCAGTGCCCTGGCAGCCAGGAGGGACATCCCTGTCCTGGGGACATCAGGCCCAGCATCACCAGCAGGGCAAGGGAGGGGATTGTCCCACTCTGCTCTGGGCTGGGGCTGCATCATGCTGAACACTGTGAGCAGTTCTGGCTGCCTTTCTCTATATAAGAAAGGTCTCAAAACTTTAGAGAGCCCCCAAAGGAGGGCAACAAGGATGGTGAAGAGCCCTGGGGGGAAGCCTTGTGAGGAGGGGATGAGGGCACTGGGTCTGTGCAGCTGCAGAGGAGGAGGCTGAGGGGAGACCCCAGGGCAGCCCCAGCTCCCTGTGAGGAAGAGGAGGGGCAGGATCTGATCTCTGCTCTGTGACAGGGACAGGACCCCAGGGAACGGCCTGAAGTTGTGTCAGGGGAGGTTTAGGTTGGGTATCAGGAAAGGTTCTTCACCCAGAGGGTGTTTGGGCGCTGGAACAGCTCCCCAGGCAATGGGCACAGCACCAATCCTGATGGAGTTCCAGAAATGTTTGGACAAAGCTCTCAGGGACTAGGTGGGATTGTTCAGAATGGTCTTGTGAAGTGCCAGGAGCTGTACTGAGTGATCCCTGTGAGTCTCCTACAACTCAGAATATTCTGTGAAATCTGAGTGCATTGTGTAGTTCTGACCTTGGCTGATTCACAAGAACTCTCTGTGGTCCTTTCTCCTTTTGTCTCACCTTTTGTTGTAATTTGTCAGCAGAGGAAATTATTTCTGGTAAAAGCTCAGAAGGAGAGAGGCCACTTGACAGGATTCTAACACAGCCAGTTAATGTTGTTCTTAAATAAATTATAGGTTTGTAGGTTGTTACAGGGAAATTTTAATGAAATGATATTTTGCACAGGAAGAAATGCAGAAAAAACAAGGAACAAACAGTGTCTGGTAAAACTAAGGATATTAAAAATCTCAAAAACTTTTGTCATCTTCTCTTGTACCAGTCATTGAAGATAGAGAAGAGTTTGAACACCATGATCTAGGTTGATACAATATTCATGTGCAGATGGAGTACTCATAAGAAAAATGTTGTCTTTGGTCTATAAAGAATTTTTTTCTCTGGATGGAGCAATCACAAACTATTAGTGGCAAACAGACACATCTAATGGGATTAGACAAGGAGCAAAATGCCTCTCGATTGCAGGAAAAATCTTTCAGATAAAAATCTTGGTAGCTGAATACATCTCACAGGAGGAGTCACAGAATATTTTCTTTGGATCCTTAAAACATGCAGTCTCAGCATAGATATATATACAGCATATGGCTGTATATGTCAAGCTCCAGGAACTACTCTGCACTAATTTTCTCTATTATTTCAGTCATCAGTGATCCACAGTACCTGCACTAAAATTAACAAAGAGCTCTTTAAAAAGCAGAGGCTTTCAAAAGTGCTGAATGTTCAACAAGTTTTTGCTTATCTAATTGCATTCAGGAAGTTCTGGTTCCCAGGAAGACTCTGAAAAGGAAGAATCCAATATTTGCACCCTGAGATAAGGATTATTCCCTGGAGAAACCTTTGTACACACTCCTAGGGATTCTCATTACTGGGAATGGAAGTTATTTCCTTATGAAAACCAGACTGTCACTGTCAGCTGCTCAAATAAAACAGATTCTCCTGAATTGCCTCTGAAAAATGTAACATTTCAGCTATTGTTTTCCATCCAGAGCTACCTTACAAAGCATCAAAAAGAGTTTCTTTTTGTGTGCTAGGAAAAGTGTTGAGAAGCTGGAACTCTTTTTAATGAGATTAGCAGGTACTATTTAGAGCACCCTGCTTCACTTTATGTTATAATTCACTTGGATTAAACAAAACAACTGGTAAATAAAGAAATCTGAAAAGCCGAGCTACCAAAAAGAAGTAAGAAAATAAGAGTATAGCAATCTTGGAATGAATATAATGTGGTTTTAGCAAAGAGAAGAATAACAATGAAAGAAAGGGAGCAGGCAGGCTCTGTCAGGTCTATTCTCCTACCTTTACTAAGCTTGCATTAATACCTTGCATTAAAGTAGTTCCTTTGCTTCTAATTGTACAGCAGACACTGCATTTAGGAAAATGCCTCATTGTTACCTGGGTTTGGATCCAGACATGGTGTATCTCAGAATTAAGTTTATTCAGTAGCAGGTTGTACAGATTCCTTCATAAAATCTTACTTGAGATTTTTGATAATTAGTCTTTCACCACATCATTCAGAAAGGTCTTTTTAGTCTAAAAACTGCATGGTTGAAGTCACCCTGGAGTGGAATCCAACATTTCCAATAAGGTGCGTAGAGAAAATGAAGAGCAAAAGAGAGGGATGCAAACCAACCCCATTCGGATAACTGTTCAAAAAGAGAAAGATATGTTAATTTTTAAGGCAAAATGGAGTTTATCTACTTGCAATCCAAAAATCATGGGCAACATTTTCGAGACTCCCTTTTGCAAGGGTCACGTATTCTCTTCTGTTTGACGAATAGTCCCCAGAATGCAAGATCATGTCCTCTTTTAATTAGAAGCTCTGTACTAAGGATTAGCAACTGTGGCTTGATAAGGGAGAAGGGTACAACAAAGTTGTCATCTACCTCAGGCATGCCCTAAACATCAAGGTACAAAATTTTCTTGAGTACTCGAGATTTTATGGCTTTTTCCTTCCCCTGAGGCTGATCTGCTGTTCAAAACAGGATGCTTGGACCACAGAGCTGAACAAGGGGGAGTCTGGGTCTGGCCTTCTTTCTTACTGCTGTTTCCACAGCTGGCTTCAAATTAAAAGGTTAAATATGAAGTTTTCCAAAAGAAGTGGACATTATTTAAAAAGAAATAATAAAATAAAATAAATAGAATAAAGTAAAATAAAATAAAATGAAATAAAATCTCAGAAAATACCCAATGCCTCTGAAATTAGATTGCAGTTCAGTAGACAAGTTCAGAAATATTGGTTTGGATTTAGACAACTAAATTCTACTCTGTTTTCTATACAAGATTCTGACCATTCTGAACTGGTTTTAGTTCTTAGTCCCTAATCACAAATCTATGACATATCCACACATAAACCGGTTCATAAATCCAGTTTCTAGCTTTTGGATTTTAAGATCAGCCTATGGAAATACGATCACGTACTTGATAATTAATTCACTTATTTCCAAGACCAGTACTTATATTGTGCACATTTTTGCTTAGATATTACTTGAAAAAGAAACTTCATAACTGTACACAGAGTTTGTTAAACAGATACTTAATTAGTGTGAGCTCCCGCTCTTCATGATATTTTGGGTCATGTATTACTTTTGAAGGGGAAATGTAAAATTCCTCTAAATTAATGTTCATATACTTTTTCACGTCAAAGTAAGGGTTTTTGCAATTTTTTTGGTAAATTTTATATTGATAATTTCCTCTTTCAGTCAAAAATTATTTGGGAGAGGAGAACTTGTCAATAGCTATTTGAATGTACTTTATAACATGTTCTGGTTTAAGTCTTACAGGGAAGGAGAGTGATATAGTAAAACAGTCCTTCAGGTTTAAAATCCACAAAAAAAAAAATCCTTGAATGGGAAATTCTGTAAGTTTTTAGAAAATTAATTCTAGAATGAAAATCAATGAAAATTTTTTTTCAGCACATATAAAAAGGGAGATAGAACAAAACACAGAAATTAGACAAACTAATAATTCTTAGTAATAATAAACATGATTTCAAGAAAGCATCATCTGGGTAAGTATTAAGGAATAAAACAAATACATAAATAAGATTGTAATTATATACATATGGAATCACAGATTTAAAGCAAATACCTCCACACAATGTCTGACAGCAATTCATAAATAGGGGTTTTATCCAGGATATTCACAGTTGTACAAATCTAGGTCTTGGATGTCCAAAAGCTTTCAAAGGCCCCATAAAATCTTTCTAAAATGTAAACCTCATTTAAAGCAGCAGGATAAGGGATTTAAATACCTATTTAGAAAAAAAAAAAAAAAAACCTAAACAAAACACTTGCGTTCTCAAAGAGTCTTTTAGCTTTTGCAGATTAAGGGATTTAGAGGTATACAGTATGTGCTGCAGTTGGGAGGGGAGCTAGAAAATTGGTGTTGGAACATCTATGGCATTGTGTGGAACAATGTTTTCTCCATCTTGCTTATACCTGAATTTGGGAGCTCCCAAACCAATGGGATATTTTTCAGGAAAATATTTCATTTAATGAAATTTAGGAATTTTACACAAAATCTTGTACACTTATCAAAATCTAACTTTTTGTTTTATAGAAATGAGTATATATAAATTGGCTAAAATAAAAAATCTGTTCTGTGAAACAACTTATTTCTTCAAGTCAATGATTCAAAGGCCTCTTCCTGTGGAGAAATCAACACACCTCTATCAGGTCTTGTTTTGTAATAGTAATTTTCCTTTGGGTAAAAAAAAAAGACCATCCTGTATATTTTTTATCTGATGAAGATTCAAATATCGGTTATATATATTGAAGATCCACTTTTCATGGCTTTCTTTTGCATACTTGTTTATACAGGTTGAACCAAATCTCTCTAAAAATTCTCTCAGATAAATTAAATACTGAACCCCTTAAATCTATCAAATTTAGGCATGCTTTTTCCATCACCCAATTTTTTTAACGGTTTTCCAACATTGTGTGACTTTGTAAAAAAACCCTTAAAGTGCGAAAATTTCATATTAATCCTCAGCGCTCATGCTCCCGCCCTTCAATTCTCCTCCTGTTCCCAGCCCAAGCTGGGAGTGACCCCATGGAATACCACAAATGTTCTTTCTTTCTTTCTTCCCTGGAGACCTTCCAAGAAGACTGCACCATCCTTGGAGGTTTAAGGCACTGCAGGAAAAGGCCACGCTAAAAAAGGCTGTCACCGCTCACACCTTCCTCGTGTTCTCCTTGGTGAGAACAGAACCAAATCCCGCTTCCCTGCTCACACCTCCCTTCTGGCTCCACTCTTCCTGCCTCAGGAGCTTCCTGCTAATCCCTCAGTTCCAGACAAGTGAAAGTTGGGGAGAAGGGAAAGTTGGTTTCTGCTGAGATATCAGTTCTGTCTCGGCGTTTCTTTGAACCGTTTTTTTCTCAGGTATCAAAAATGCTGGTTTGGCCCCTCAGATAAATCACGGCACTGGCAGAGTATAATGAAATGGTCTGAAGAGCTTGGTCTGGTGGAAGTTGTCCCTTTCCATGGTGTGGGGTTGAAACTAGATGATTTTAAGGTCCCTTCCAACCAAAACCATTCTAGGATTTTATATCCCCCTTAGCTGGACTATGATCTGTCTTGCAATGGCATCCTTGGTACCAACTTGATAACTGGTAGCTCTCCAAATTTGATTCATGATGTTTAACAGACTGCCTCAATCACAGGTACGAAAATTATCAAAGCTGACCAAAATTACCATCTGGAATTACTTAAAACTCTACAGAGTAGCCCTCAGGCCTAAATAATAATAACAATAGCAAAAACAACAATAATAGTAATAGTAATAATAATCATAATGATAATGTAAATTAATAAAAAAACTAGCCAAATCAAAATAATATGTATAGCCCAATCAGGAATTTTATGGCATGGCTCTATAAAAATATGCAAAAGCAACATCTCTTGAAATGTTACAAGATTCCTGTGCCATGTTCGACCCTGGATAGTCACTCCAGCTTTCATATAAAAATGGGAGAGATGAAAACTCGTTCCTCAAAAATTGTACCTCAGAGGACGCATATCTTAGTGGAATTATAAAATAACTAGAAGGCATATCTGAACGCAAAAATTCTGATTTTTTTGCCTCTTGAGACCATCAGTTGCAGTAGTTCCTGAGTATGCTCTGAAAACAGGCTGTGTGTCTGTCCAGAGAAGAATGCAGTTCAAATATCAATTCTTCAACAGATATAAAACACTAATATAGACTGACTTACAGCATTTTTTGAGAGCATTCTTTCTCTGTGTAAAATTGGGCCAATCAATCTGATGTGCAATTTTGCATTTTGTCTGATTGCCTTAGGGTTGTAAATATTTATTTTTCTGTTTGTTTGACTCAAATGTCTTATAGCTGAAGATATTCCTCTTAGGGCAATTTTGACTTTTAAGAGCAGGAATCCTTGACTTTGTCAATGTCTATTAAAGAATAGATCATCATGATCCTTCTCCTATAAGGGAAGGAATTTACTGTAAAACAACATGACAGCCATGACACCATGTATTGAACCCTCTTTATTATTGAAATATAAGCAACAAATTAGTTTAACTTGGCAATGTGTATCTCTTAAAAAAGTTCCACTTTCTTTCCCATGTTTTTGAGTAATTTAGGATTATTTATTCCTTTCATAGGAATTATTTATTCCTTTTTTTGTAAACTTTAGCTATGAATCATGGCTGGGGACATCAACTTTTAAGGTCAAAATATCAGCAACTGCAAGTTTCTCTCCACTAAAATGTTCTTAGAAAATATTGCTAGTATCAAAATATTATTATTTGCTTCAGAATGGAAAAAGACAGTGGAAAGAGCAAAACATAAAATTCAAATACTTTATGCATGGAATATAAGATTTTTTCAGTAAGTTCTACCTAAAATGCATGGGGAAAAGGATAAACCTCGTGTCTACCATTACTCCAGAATATTTCAAACATGCAGTGAGATGGGAGGGAGATATCATCTTCACACCAGTGAGAGGCAACTGAGAACAGCATCCAGAAATACTTAGAGCCTTGAACTGAAGCTTACATAAAATGAATGTGCTTCTGAGCAATTCTGAAATTCTGAAACCCCATCCTCTGGCACAACCTCACCAAGAGAAGTGTGGAGGACTTCTCATCCCTGAGATTTATCTGGATATGCCTCTCCTCATGACTAAGAAAAGCTTCTGCTGGAAGGGAGACGCAGTTATGCATCATTTCAGCCTGTGGAGAAAACTGCTCATTTCCTAGGAAAGTGCTCTGTGGACTGCATGTGAGGGAGTTGCCTTCATCTTCGTCTCTTGAGAGTTTATAAAGGAAGAAATTTGAAACACAATGAGAGCTTTCAAAGAAAAAAAACACCCAAAACTTCTGGTGAAGGTTGGGATTCATGAAGCCATGAAACTGTTCCTGGTTCCTGCCTGAGAAAGATGTTTATCCAGCACCTAGCATCCTTGGGACATTTAAAGCTTCAGTTAGAGTGGCCCATAGAAACTTGGCTGCATTTAAAGAAGTCTGCACAAAACTGCAGAACCATTTAGGATTTACAATGTCTCAAGCTAGTCATTTCTATTTTCATTTCATTTCCATATGTGCTCGGAACAGAGCATCTTGTAACAAGTCACTTTTCAGAGAGCAATTTCCAAATCTCCTTAATTTATACAGAGGGTCTGGTCCAAGAAACACTTGTACATTTAATTGACTTCATGTGAGTAACATGGCAGTACAAAAGTCGAGTATAATTAAGAAAAACTGAAGACATGAATAATTGCAAACTTGATCTTGTGAGTTCCAATATTAACTCATCTTTGAAATTTTATTTCCACATTTTGCTTTATAATGGCAAAGAATAAATAACCAGACAGAAGAGGAATCACAGATCACTCTGCTAAAAGTTGTTGACTAGATAAATGAAATTATTTTTCTTTCTAGAAACTCCAGCTGGTGTTATCTTGGCCTTCAGTATCCACTAATTAAATGGAAAAATGTTTGAGATAAAAAGTTAATTTACTAATTAAATGACAAGTATGCTTTATAAATTGTGTCTTTGGCTTATTGTGCATTTAGAGAATTAATTAAAAATACAATCAAGCTGCAGTTGTGAGATGCCAATATGGATGTGATTTGAAGATACTTTCACTTCTGTTTTCTGTATCAGTTTTTACAACAGCTGCACCGTAATGAAGATGCTTGACTCTTAATTTGTCTCTGTAAAATTAAAATGAGTTTGTGGTTTCTTGCTCACTGGGACTGCAGACAAAATGGTGCATTTAACAGCACACTTCTGATCAGTTGACACAGTCATGATGCTGCAGCAAGCTGCCATTGTTCTCTACAAATGAGGGCTAAAAAACCTGGCTTGGCATTAGGCTGTGTTGCTCTGGTGAAGTATTTTCAATGGAACATAACAATAAAAGTATGAATACAGTTTAATTGATATCTTCTTTTAAAATTCATGTTAAATACTTGTGATTTGTAAACAACATTATCAAGTGACAGCCTTATTTTAAATCTGCATCAATAGGACCTCTACATATGACTAAACAAACTAAAAAGTTTAGGAATTGCCAAAGCACAGTGGATAAGTTTGACTTTGGAATGTCAGATACATGTAAACATTAAATTTCTCAAGCAGCCTGATTTATCTTGGGCTTGGCCCCTTTGAATGTGGAGGATTTGGCTGGTTTGGTTTTGTTTCCTAGTTGAAATTAAATGCAAATATTAAGTCAAAGTCAAATCTAAAGTCAATCAGAATTTATTTCCTGCTGCAACTCCTCCAAAAAAACGAAAGGAGAAAAGGAAGAGAAGAGAAGAGAAGAGAAGAGAAGAGAAGAGAAGAGAAGAGAAGAGAAGAGAAGAGAAGAGAAGAGAAGAGAAGAGAAGAGAAGAGAAGAGAAGAGAAGAGAAGAGAAAAGAAAAGAAAAGAAAAGAAAAGAAAAGAAAAGAAAAGAAAAGAAAAGAAAAGAAAAGAAAAGAAAAGAAAAGAAAAGAAAAGAAAAGAAAAGAAAAGAAAAGAGAAAAGAAAAGAAAAAGAGCCACCTGGTCCTAATCAGATCTTTAGCCACTGAGTAAAAAAGCTGGTTCCTCTCCACCAGCAGCCATAGATTTTTGTTTGATTGCCACTTTTTATATTCACAACTAATGCTAGTTCATCACACATTTTTATGTTGATATTTTTACAGCTTTTCTTTCATTAAACAGCTATTTTCACATTTTAGCAAAATTTAGTGTATGGTTAGGGATGTGTATACAATCTTGCTCTAAAGAAAGAAAACTGATTATTTTACATTCAATTTACTTTGATTTTTCTGTCTAGTCTGTTGGTGCCTATAGAAGAAAACAGTATTAAATCATTTATAAAATCAGCCCAATCCCTTCTACAGGGAAATACAGTGAGACAGACTGTCTCATAAATTGTTTAGAATAACACAGCTCTCCAGTGATTTAGCCTGATTTGTTTGTTTAAAAAAAAATAAAAAAACCCACAAAACCTGCAGATGGTGATTCCTGTCTTTTATAAAAGGGGTAACAAAAGTGCTCACTTAAGGCAAAAAACAAAGAGCCAAAGTACCTTTTAATGTTCTTGCAGACAATGTAGAAAACATCCCATTAGCAAACAGACCCCGGGCCAGTGAAATTAGGAGGCACAATGTATTGTGAAATGGAAGAAATGGGAATGAATTTTCTGTATTTATTGCAGATATTTCATTTGGGTCATATGGTCTGATCTTTCACTTAATACGGGGGGAAAAAGGGAAAATACTCTCCTCAAACCAACCCAGCATCACAAATCTTTGGTCTGTCTTGTTGTGTGGATCACTGACAGTGACAAAATGGTAGTGTGTACTGGCAGCTTGATTTCTGGCATTTACTGGGCTGCATGAAAGACCACATCCCCAAACACTTCTGTCATATTCTCATCCAGATTGTGGTATATTAAACTGAGGAAATAAGCCTGTTTTTCTGGGGATCATAGATTCGTCAAAATTAAAGATGGAAAAGACCTGTTGATGTAAATCACTTACATTATCCCTCATCCAATGCAGGATTACTCCCTGTGGTGTGTTTTCCAGCACTTTTTTCAGTCCACTTTGAAATGACTCATGCAACAGTTTCCACTGTTTCTCTCTGGAGATCAGTCTCCACTCCAATAGATCTCACGACCCTTATTTTCAGCCTAGATTTTCCATTACTCATTTAGAGACTTATTTTTTTTATCCCCTGGCCATCTGGCAAGGCAGTCCATCGTGTCCCTCTTAACCCAAAAACTGAGCCTTTGGAGGCAAGTTAAGGGCCATCAGGAAGGTGGAAGGAAGGCACAAACTGGAAAGGACCAGCAAATTTTCTAGTTTTTTACTGCCCCTGATCTGTTGAGTTGTCAGTTTGGCACAGAGAAGTATTCAAGTCTGACTTCTGGCCTGATGGTCTCTAATGATGTTTTTACAAGGGCAGGTAATGAAGGAAAAGGGGAGCAGAATTTCTTTATACTGAATAAGAGATATTAGGAAGAAATTCTATGTCATGATGGTGGTGAGACCCTGGCACAGAGAAGCTGTGGCTGTTCCATCCCTGGAAGTGTTCAAGGACAGCTTGGAGAGGGCTTGGAACAACCTGGGAGAGTGCAAGTTGTCCCTGCACATGGCAAAGGCTGTAATGGAATGATCTTTGAGGTCACTTCTAACCTAAACTATTCTATGATTGATTCTGTGTTCTAAAACCCTAATAGGAAAATGAAGTATTTTCTGATTAATACATACATAGGTATATCTTCTAGAGAATTTGGGTATACATTGTACAAGATTTTGGCCCTTTTTGGGTCTGAACACAGTTAAAACACTGCAACAGCTAAAGGGGATCATTGCAGTGATGGAGCAGAGCCACAAAACTCTTTCTTCATAACCTAGCCTCACCTTTACATCCTGCAGATCAAAACCTACATCTGTGTCTAATAAACTCCAAAGTAATTTTCATTTTTGCCTTGAGCAATTCTCCAGCACAGTGAATGGAGCTCAGCCTGGCCTTGGATTATTTATCAGCTACATGCATGGGTGTGTACCCAGGTTGCTGCTTAAACTTCTGCCGCAGAGAATAAAGTCAGTGCCACGAGTTAAAGCATCAGCTTAGACAAAAACTGGCTGTGTGCAGGCTACACACAGACAAATGTGGTGGTTTGCAGCCCCTTAAAGCCAGGGCAAGGTGTATCCTTGTATTGCACCTTCCATTTGGGCTGGACTCTGCACTCCATCAAAGAGCCTGGCAGGGGGAGGCTGCAGCTGCAGCTTCAGAGCACCAACCTGCACTGACACCCCTGGTGCTGCTGCCTCTCCTTGCGGCACCTCTGAGCCCACAAAAACCCCATTTACCTGTGTAGCAAACCCTGTAAGCTCACAAGGGCTTCATTAAAGCCTTTACTGATAGTTTGATGTTTAGGAGGCAGAGTTAAAAGCAATCCTCGAACACAAAAAACCCCAAACAAACAAACAAAAACCAAAAAAAACCAAAAACCCAAAAAAAGAGCCCAAAACAAAAAACCCAGACAAAGCAAACTCAAATGGAGTTTTAGCTTTAGTTCCTGGAATACAGGGATAAATTGATTTTTCCAAGGCAGAGAGTCTGTAACACTGTCAGTAATTAAATTAGCTGTTCCCAATTCAAGGCCGGTATCCAAGCTGAATCTGTCCTAGTCTCAGCAGAAATTCTTTTTCCTTTTGATTGTTTCCCACTTCATTTTATACTCTCTTTTGAAAATTAGTTGCACTTTTTTCTTTTTCTTTTTCTTTTTTTTAATATATATAGTTAGGAGAGAAGTTTCTTCCTTGAAGACACCATCTGGAACAAAATTTTCTTTGGGAATACATGTATGGAAGGAGCATTTTGGTTCCTAAAGTTTAAAAATTGTCTCTGCTTTACAGAACTTGCTGGAGAAGGGACAAATCTATTGTGAAAAATCAGCAACCTGTTCCTTGCTTGATTAAACAAGAAACCATAATATTTAATAAAAAATTTTGAGATTCCAGGGAGTTTTAAATTTGTGAAAGAGAAACTAAGCAGACGCAAACAGTTCCAACTTGGATTGCCCATGGGAATCATTAGATACAAGTTACTGGGGAGCAGAGAGAGGAACTAGAAAATTCATGTCCATCTTACAGCCTGAATAGTGATCAATAAAATTTGCCATAAATTGGCCTGCATTGATTTAAATTTCTCCTGAAAGAATAAGTGTAAAAAATCCAGGCAAATAAGTGCTGTGAAAAGCATTGGAAAAGGTTTATTTTGCTGAGTTGAGACACGCAACAGAAACTTCAATTTTATGGGCAAAGAGAAGCAACACTCCTAAAATAGGTGCATGGGATGTTGTTCAATTGGTGGAGAAGAGGAACCTCTGAAGTCCTGCAGTGGGAAATCCACCATGGCCAGGATAAAATGAATCTGCAACCAGCAGAATTTTCTGTTATATTTTAATTCTCTTTTGGTGGGATGGAGCTCATAGTATTTCACATATCCAGGAAGACAAAGCACAGGAATCATTCCACAGTCTTCCCCTTCCTGGAGGAACGTTTACTGGACACAGTTTGCATTTGTGGTTTGCATGCAGTTCCCGAAGATTTGGACAATGATGCCTAAAGCCACTGGAAGCCTTTCATGGTTCCTAATTTCAGATGTCAAATTTGAGTTTCTGTTAAGCCAAATATGAAAGACAAAGGCATTTTGTCACTTATATAATGACACTACATGTCATTATATAATGTAAAACATTTTTTTAATGCTCAGTGGCATTTTTTCCCATTGCTTTAGCTGCTCTTTTCTGAGCTTTATTCCCACATCTATTTCCTCTCAGGTAGTTGCAAAAAACTACATTGCCACACTTATTTTTCACCCTCAGGCACTTACCTATAGTTGCATACTCATAGTTTAAATAGTTTGAGCACACTTGACTTTGCCCAAATTCACTGACACCAAGAGAAAAATTAAAGGAAAAATTGCTGTGTCATTGAAGATAATAGTTGCTTTGACAATGCCTGTACTGGAATCCTGCATCATTTATTTATACTGCTTGCGCACACTCTGAGAGTTTTTTTGGCCGTGCTTCCTAATATTATTTGAGACACAATTTAGGGGAATTAGTACTTAAGGATAATTTCTAATGGGTTATGTGGCTAACACACAGACGTGCTTTTTGTTTATCTCTATATACTCCAACAGTTCTAAAATTATTTCCTGAGAGAACCATGCATGTATTCATGCCACACCAAAATGCAAGGAACAAAACCTCTAAGTTTTATGCTGTTTCATGCATGTTTCTCACCATCCACTATTAAACTTTACACTGTCAAATATTTTGAGAAAAATTGTACAAAACCAAAATTATATGAAAGAGCCATGATGGTTGGTCCTATCCAGGACACAGATGAGATGTAATGAATTATTGCCTATACATGGCTTCAGCCAAACTTCATCATTTTACTTCAAGATTAGGAAAGATCCCTTGCCTTCCTTTGCTTAAAAAATATCACCCTAATTTTTGCTGGTTGGTAAAAACACATAAGGACGCCAGTAGCCGATAATGTCTCCAACTATTTTAAATTAATAAAATTAAGGAATCATTATATGAAATTATGAATGCCCTTCAAGTTTATCTCACTTTAACTTAGCTACCTAAGAGAGATCTGCTTGCTCTAAGTTAGTCATTTAGTCTTTCTTCAGCAGAAAGCCTTCAGAGGGTGACTCATCTTAGACATCTATCTTTGGATGTGATGAATCGTGTTTTATGGCAGGGCTGGTCTCTCTGCAGCTGCTAATGAGGTAGTCTAGTCAACTAATTTCTTAGGATGAGTTCCTAGCTTTTAGATGATTAAAGACAAGTGATTTTAAATAATCTATCTTAAAAAATTCCCTTGCTGAAAAATCCAAAGCAGGTTGGTAGTGGCTGGGAGCGAAATTAATTTTTCTAAATAAGGTAGTCATATGTAAGTTACATTTTATATATTCTCTGACATCTTGAAAATTTGCTTGGGAATGTTAGATATGACCTGGAACAATAGAGACTCTTTCTTGAGGGTTTCCTGGAGGCCAGGTGGGCACATGATGGACTAGATTTTTGGCATAGGTAATTAGAGTTTTCCCATCAAACACATCTCTTTGAAAGAACTTTTCTCATTCCTTTTACTCAAACTATTTGAGTTGGGGTTTTACTTCCCCTCAAGTATGGGTTAACTGAAGCCCTGCAACAAAATGTCATCCTAAAATTTAGCTTAAATAATTCCTCATGAGTCCTGTCTGACTAAAAAAGGGATCGATATGTCAGATGTGACTAGCAAAGACTTCCTAAGCCACCCATCCTTTCATCTCCTGCTCTCATTTCCACTTCTGGAGCACAGCTTCTCCTGCATGTCCCTGGCTGTGGAGCTGGGAGTCAGGGGAGAGCATCTGAAGACTCCTGCTGTTCAGGCTCTTATCCTGGAGACAAGCTGACTCCATTCCCAGGAGACTGAGTCACACACACGACCTCCTCACAAGGGACCACATGGACATTCTGTGCTACTCAAAAATTTGTAAGGAAGTAAATGGAGGACATTAAATAGATACATAGATAAAATTCAGTAGCATTTGGCTTAGATCCCGAGTGGTAAAAATGGTATTTCTTTATAAAATATTGTTTTTTCCACTTGGGTAATTTGTGCCTGTGAGCCTCAGCATTCCTTTTCTCTCTTGTGCTCTCTGAATAACCTCAGCTGTCTCTGTCGCACCCAAACCACCACGACTTGCACATGGAATGAGCAAGAGGGCAAGGAGTTTGCATCCCTGTCTAATATTTAAAGGCAGTGGGAGTATGCTTAATGCCTTTCGGCCACCTACTAGGGAAATGGCAGGGCTGGTGTCACAAGTTTATCTAATTTCTATTGTTGCAGAGGTAGTGTCACATAAATTGGGGGCACAGGCTATTCGTTTTGCAGACGTCTTTTGCCTGGTGTATAATTATCATGGCTCATCTTTATTAAACACCAGCCTTATCTTTGTTTTGCTCTCTTTGTTGATAGATGTAACCTCAATACTGTTGCCATGGCTACAGTAACAGTAGCTGAGAAGATTTTGTTTGTTGTAAACAAACCGAGCTGTACAGGCGCAGATCCTAGCGGAGCGTTTCCAGCCCCCTGCCTTATATTATGCTGATTAACACTGCCATCTCCCTCCTGCTACCTATTTCTTATTTTAATTAGCATTAATTTAAGCTGTATCAAGGAGTGTTTCCCCTTTTGGTGCCGTGGCACCCCTTTCCTGACAGTTTTTTTTCCCCCTACAGCAACAGCCATAGGTTAGGACTGCAGCCCCGCTGAGAGCATCCTCACAGCAAAGCCCTGCTGGCACCAAAAATTAATCTCAATGTACACACTAGCTTAATGGCAAAAGATTGCTTTAATTTACTTCCTACATTCTCACCTCCAGGGGCAACTGAACTTGTTCTCATGTAGGAGCCACGGGGATCTGAAAATGTGTGAGTAATTCTGAAACTTATTTAGCTTCAAGCCAATTCCTCAAAATCAAGGACCAAGTTCAGCCTCTCACATAAGGAGATGCAACTCCTCAGTGAGAAACTGTACTGTAAATTCTTGTCTCTCTGTTGATTTAACCCATGATCTCCCATGTGCACAGAAATGACTGGAATGGGTTCAGGAATAATCTAAACTTCCAACAGCACCAGCTCCTGTGTTAGTTTTATACCAGACCTTTCTGCAGCAGACATTTTTTTCCTAATATTTAAGCTTGCCTCCTGAGTTTTACAATAATTTTTTTCACTATGTATGCCAATGTTAACAATATCCAATCTATACCATGTAATTTTGCTATTATTATTTTCATCTTGAAGTGTTTGGGAGCTATCCCTGAGGGAAATATGCCTGCCTGTTTCAAGGGACTAGTACTATGTTCTCTGTGAAGGGCTCAGTAGTTTTCTTATATATGTAATGAAATATATGTATACATAGATACATAACACTGCTGTATTTTTTAAAATGCTATTGTGCCTAAATTCCTTCATTTTACCTAGATATAATTCAGGGTAAAACACAATATATAACAATATATAAACAGGGAGAGGGTTCCTGCCTTAGAAGAGATGGATTGGAAAGGGAGGACTAAGGCAGGTGAGATGTGTCTGCACTGCAGGAGGACTGCAATTCAAAATGATGGGACACTCCTGCAATGTGACATTGTGTTATTATACTGCCCATGAAACCAGAGTTATTCCCTGTTTTGTGTGGTTCTGTGCTGGTTATGTGTCCCTGTCATGCCTCTGCTAATGCCTCTCCTGCGGCTCCTTCACCTTGCCCCACCTGGAAGTGGTGATGCCTGGAAATCTTTGCTTGGCAAGGCACAGATGGAAAAAACATTTTGTTCCTCTTTACTCCCCTCCTTCACAGCCTTCCCTGGCTGTGTCCTCCAGAATGGAGCAGACCTGCAAGCTCTGTATGAGGAGTCAGGCTGTCCTGACATCAAGGCAGCTTCTTGTAGAGTACTGGAAAAAAAAAGAGAGCACTGCCTGTGCTGCTCTGTGGCACATCTAAGTGTAACACCAGGAAGGACAAATTGTTCTGGGAACACTAATGTTAAATGGGAAAGAAAAATATCTTTCCCTTCACCCAAAACATCAAAAGACATTGTTGTTCCTGGACTTCCCAGTGTTGGATTAATGTTTGAAATTGATCTTACAGGTCATTTCCGACCCTGATGATTGTATGAGATGGGCAGAATACTAATTATATCACAACTTGCATTAAGGAAAATCTAAAAATGTTTTAGTGCTAGGCATAGTTAGCCTTCTGTGTGGAAACTACTCCATATAATTACTCATTGTGAGTGAGTGTTCACCAGGGATGCTGGTAGAGCATGAAGCAATTGAACATTGGTACCCTTGGTCCTTGTCACTATCACCGTCCAGAGCAGCTGTGGCTGCCCCATCCCTGCCAATGTCCAAGGCCAGGTTGGGTAGGACTTGGATCAACCTGGGATAGTGGGAAGTGTCCCTGCCCATGGCAGGATATTGGAATAAGATGATCTCTAAAGTTAATTTCAAACCAAACCAAGCTCTGTGGCTCTGTGGTCAACACACTCCACACTTTCATTGCAATTTGACCTTGTTTATCCAACCCTTTGACATGTGAGAAAGCTGATGATATTACACTGCTCAGTATCTTTCAAGTTTAACCCTAAACCTTTTTTTTAAGATACCAAAACACAGTGTGGGTAGAGATGTGTCCTGTTTGAAGCTGCTTGACAAAACTTTGTACACCAAAACAACATTGGATGATGAGGTTGAGTCAAATCAGAAATCACAACACTTGTGTGAATTTCCTGGGTTTCACATCTTTATATTTCAATTCTTCATGCTATTTTAATATAATTTTACACATTAATGATGAACAAGGTGAGGCATTGACTCTAGCAAACTTGATGAATGGGAAGAAAAACATTACCCCCTCATGTGAACTTATAGAATAGTTCACACTCATTTTCAGCTTGAAAAGCTGTTATCTGTTCATATAGCAGCTTTTAAAAGTGCAAATGGAAGCAATCCAACATGCAGAGGTGTGTAGTAGTTTACAAATACCTCCATAATATCTAAAAATCAACGTGAAATACTGGAATAGAATAAATGCTTGGTGGACCCAAACATCTCCTTGTTTAATTATATTTCACTGGACTGATAGTGTAATTAAAAGGTGGAATTTGGCAGCCCAGTTAAGAGTATTTTCACAGCAGAGCCCCCTTTGCAGCTTGTAGTTCTTCTAGGACACAGAACTTGCAGTTCTTAAAATATTTCACCAGCACATCGAGTCAAAAGACTGCTGTGAAGTTTGGATCCTCTTTCCCAATGGACTAAAAAGCAGCTCTATCTTCAAATGAGTGAACACAGAAATGAAACCCTAGCCAGAAAGAAGCAGCACAACAGGGTACACTCTCTGTCTCACAGACAGCATGAGTGCCATGAAAAGAGGGAAGCTTGATGTGGCTGGCAATTCAACCACCTGAGAAAAGTCTGAAGTTTGATATACCCCTGCGACACTGCAGTCTGGCATTTCCAGTTGACTTCTGTAGCTATATGTTCAGAAACCATAGAAGAAATGGTTTCTGCTCAGGAAAAAGGTTAATAGGAATATATGTGGAAGTTGAGGGAGAAAGAGTGCATGGTTTATATTTCACATATTTGTTGAATAATGGATTCACAGGATAGTTTGAATTGGAAGGACCTCAAGGATCATCCAGTTTCACCTCTCTGCCATGGGCAGGGACACATTCCACTGCCCCCAGGTGCTCCAAATCCCATCCAGCCTGGCCTTGGACACTTCCAGAGATCCAGACGCAGCCACAGCTTCTCTGGGCAACCTGTGCCAGGGTGTCCCCATCCTCACAGGGAAGAGCAGCTCCTTAATGTCTAATGTAATCACCACCCCCTTTTTCAATTTAATGCTTTTTGCCCCTGCCCTATTATGATTCATCCATTCCTTATGTTCCACATTAATTCTGTGGTAGAAATCTGAACAAAGCCACATGAATCTGGTGATTTGGCCACATGTCCTACAGTAGATATTTTCCTATGTCCTTTAGCTGCCCCCTGGTCTGTTTTTTGTTCTTACCAAACATTTTCATCTCTGGACTAAGTCTGGAATATTAGCAAACACAAGGAGAAGGAGAAGGAGAAGGAGAAGGAGAAGGAGAAGGAGAAGGAGAAGGAGAAGGAGAAGGAGAAGGAGAAGGAGAAGGAGAAGGAGAAGGAGAAGGAGAAGGAGAAGGAGAAGGAGAAGGAGGAGCACAGTAAGAAGTGACCTCAGCTTTGGTTGTAGTGGCTGGTGCTGAAGTCACAGGTAATTCACTCAAATTCCAGACATACAGACCATGTCAGAAACTACTCCCAGCAGAAAAGGTTTGGTGGTATGGGTGCCTCCAGAAAGAATCCTCTTTCCTGAAGAGCCATGAAGGAGTTAAAGCCTGGATATTACTCACACTCCATTGCACACCAGAGAGGGAATTTAAACATAGATAATAAAGCATTGATAATAATGCATGTGCTTCCTCTCTGATATGATAAATTATATCTTCATGTCACTGCCTATATTGTCTATCAGTTCAATAAATACAAAGGCTAATTAAAGTTGGTTTACAAATAGGTACTGATGCCACCGACTAGCATATTAGTAAATTTTGCGTGCTGTTAGGAGATTTTTTTAGCTATGTGAGGCTGTGTATGAGAAAGATGCTTTGAAAGTCTGACACTTTCTTGGACACAGTGCTAAAGAGGGATGAGATGAAAGACTGAGAAGTCAGACTGTATTCATCCTATCACTTGCAAAAATATTATTGCTTCTCACAGTGTTAATCTACTGTTAACTTGAAGCAGAGGCTATTCCATACCAAATGGAAGTTAAGGAAATTATTTTTCATGCCGGAATCAAGAGATGTAAAGAGTGTGAAAAAAAAGAGAAAAAATGTCCTGGTGACCTTGCATCCAGGCTTATTTAGAAAGATCAGTGGCACTGATTTATTGTGGTGGTTCATGGCAGTCCTCCCCAGCTCTGCTTCTGTTGAAATGAATGAAAGTTTATCGTTTACTTCAACGATAGACAAAAAAGACCTCAGTAAAATATTTTAATTTAAATTGTTCCCTCATTTAGTTAAATGTATTATACTCTCCAATTTCATTTTTAAGGAACTGTCTCATTGAACAGTGAAAGAATAATTTTACCTGTGTTTTGTCGAGGTGGTGGATGAATGATGAGAACAAAGGACAACACAGAAAATTTAACATTGTCATTTTCTTCTAAGCAAGCTTATCATGATCAGCAAGCTTGTCACTCACATTCATACTCCAGTGAGCTTTTTTTATAATAAAGCATTCCTTAATATTGCAATAACCTAATTGGTTTGTGTGGTTAAAGGAAAATAAAATTCTCATATTTATTATGAGTTATTGCAATAAATCTCCTTACTAAAATAAAAACAAGCATTTATGCAATTCAAAAGGCACATGAACATCAATATTTGCTCTCTCTGATTATATCAGAATAGTGCTTCCAGTACTTCATGTTGTCCTGAGAGTATGGAGAAAAACCTAAAATCCAAACTAAAGGCAGTACAACTGCCTTCACATTTTTATTGGAGGACACTTGCATTCTTTTACCTGATGAATCCATTCACGCACACCTGCCATGCAGGGTTTTACAGTGAGAACCACTGCTGCAGCCCAAGGCTCCCTGAGAGGTGTGCTCACACTGCTGGGTTTGTCTGCAGCTCCTCTTTAAGCAGGAGGCACACTGTCCTTCATGTTGTCTTGAGAGTGTGGAGAAAAACCTAAAATCCAAACTAAAGTCAGTACAACTGCCTTCACATTTACTGGAGGACACTTGCATTCTTTTACCTGATGAATCCATTCATGCATACCTGCCATGCAGGGTTTTACAGTGAGAACCACTGCTGCAGCCCAAGGCTCCCTGAGAGGTGTGCTCACGCTGCTGGGTT
This sequence comes from Zonotrichia leucophrys gambelii, assembly GCF_028769735.1. Lineage (NCBI taxonomy): Eukaryota > Metazoa > Chordata > Aves > Passeriformes > Passerellidae > Zonotrichia > Zonotrichia leucophrys. The sequence goes on from NC_088200.1 coordinate 3,657,116, forward strand.
TGTCTGCAGCTCCTCTTTAAGCAGGAGGCACACTGTCTCAGGCTTCCCAGGGGATGCCATCGGGATGTTTGAGCTGGGGTCCTGTCAGTCGTGACCTGCATGACTCTCCACTGATTGGACAGGGAGCCTGGGGACTGGGATCTCTTTATTATTTTGCAGCGAATCTATCAGATATGTTTTGAAGTCAGGCGTTTTGTGTTGCCATTTTGTCCGCGCTCACAAATGCTGCTTGCTGTTCCTCAACGACTGCTTTATCTTCCCTTTGAAAACTCTTATCGTGTTTGATATGAAGGCTTCCTGAAGCAGGGAAACCCACTGGGTGCGTGAGGGTTTCTGTTGTTTCACTTTATTCAGTCCTTCTGGAGGGACTTTTTACAAGGATTTTTAGTGGTGGGACGAGGATGCCCTTAGCAGAAAAAGGATTAGAATAGATATTAAGGGAAGAATTATATATTGTGAGGGTAGTCAGGCCCTGGAAGAGGGTGCCCAGAGAAACACCTGGGCACTTCCCATCCCTGGCAGTGTCCAAGACCAGGTTGGACAGGGCTTGGAGCAACCTGGGACAGTGGAAGGTGTCCCTGCCCATGGCAAGGTGATCTTCAAGGTCCTTTCTGATCCAATCCATTCTATGATTCTGTGAATTTCACATCTTAGCACTTTGCTTTTTTAAGATCAGGGCAGGAGCTTTAAAAGAATAAAATGCTGATCCAAACCATTCTATGATTCTATGAATTTCACATCTTAGCACTTTATTTTTTTTAGGATCAGGGCAGGAGCTTTAAAAGAATAAAATGCATAAATAGAGTTGGTCTGCATTCTGAAGTTAAGTTTGGATTGTTCTTTAGGACATTCCTGAGGCTTTTCATTACAAAATTTCCTCGCTAACTTGAAAAACAAAATTCCTTTCTCTTCATTGTTGCATGGTCTTTCATGCAGGTAGGCCCAGATGCTGCTGTGGGAATAAAGCAACCTGTAACCAGACCTGCTCCAGATGAGGATGATTATTCCAAGCATTGTATCTTACAGAAACTTTTTCTATCCCTTTTTATTTTTATTCACTCTCATCCAACTGAAAATCGTATTTGCTTTTCCCGTGGCTGCCAAATAATGAACAGATATCGTAGTCAAACATTCCACGAGTTTCCAAATGTTTTAGATCCTCAGAGAATCCCGCAGCTTGAGAAACATATGAGAAGTTTAAAGTGCTTCTGTCTATGAGGATAACCCTGCTTGTATCCCAGTTGAATTCCATCTGTCATAAGGCAGCCCTACCTCCACAATATGTTGAAATTCACTGAAAAGTTCTACTGTCCTCCACAGTACTTAATAATATTACAATGTGGGAGAAGACTATGGTACCAATATAAAGTATTTCCTAAATAAGAAATATTTTCAGACATAAGTACCGACCAAGTGAATTTTTCATATAAATGTATAAAAAACATGTGATTGCTGCATATAACACTGGGTATCTCTCCTCCTCTAGTGTTTTAATGTCATTTTAAATATACCATTCTTGGCTTATTTTGAGAGTGAAGTTTTTTTGAGGCAGGTTTTTATATAGATTAGAATACTTGGATTTTTTAATGGAAAAAGTTTATTTCCCCCCCCCTCCATTGTGCACTCATTTACCTTCTTTTCTGTAAAAAAAAAAATAAATTATTTTGTCATTGAAAATGAAAATAATAGAGGTTTTTTTTCAAGCCTGAATGAATATGTCACTTCTTTATCTAGAATGATTGTATTTGTGTTTCAAATAAATTCAACTAAATATTTGACTGTATTTCGGTCACGATATGTGAAAATACCCAGGAAAATATTTTTATATACTTTTTGTTCCTTAGAAATGTAATCTTTTATACCCTAAGTATATACTATTGCTCTTCTGTGGGAGACCTGTGGCTTCAGAAAAGGACACTGCTGACAGCAGAAAGTACAGAGCATAATAAATCCCCTTTTCACACAAAAATATCCATTAGTTTGCATTAGTTGGGCAAGAGATGTCAATCAGGAATTGAAAGTACTCAGGGATTCCTCAGTAGCTCGCAAAAATATCTCTACTATCTAGAATTTCAATTAAATTTAAATTTACATTTAATTGACTTTGTCTCCCTCATTTCCCTCTCTGTTCTCAGAAGTATGTATAATTGCATTTATTCTAATTAATATTTACTGAATTTTAATCTACAATCCTGCGCTGTCACTTAGCACAGTTATTTTTCTGAACAGTTCTCAAAAAGACTCTTAATAATCCTTTCTGAGAATCCACACAATATATGTTCCCTGAATTATCTTGAGATATTTTTTTTTCTGTTTTTTCTGGAAGTTTAAGAGACAGAGAGAGTTTAAGATTTAGGACTAACATTTTATTTTATGGAAATGCATGCATTTTGAGTCTATTAGGGTGCAGTTATCAGAGTCCCATGCTGTTTTGGTCGCAATTAGACTGTCAGGTTCCAGGAGAACAAAGACAATTACCATTGGCTTGTTGAGCACTAGGTATCCCCAAATTGCCTTTCCAGAAGAAACCTGGCTGCCTGGTCCTCAGGAATGTTGGATTGTGTCCATGCATTGACTCATCAGCCACCCAGCTGCCCTTTGGATAAGGAAATTTGGATGGTGGTTCTGCCCTTAGAGGAAGTGCTTCGAAAGAGCTTATCTTGCATCTCTAAATTCCCAAACATCTTCACAACTGAGTTTCTTAGAGATTCTCAATGGTTCCTGGGGCTGAGCTATCTAATCATGAGTTAATTGGGTACCCACAGCAAATGTTTTTACAGTAGCTGTCTCTGCATGCACTTGGCAAGTACAAGGCAAGGCGATTTGTCTTAATCATCTTTGGTGATGCATTAAGCTATGCAAAATTACTTCATATTTTGCATAAACTAAGATTAAGCAATCAGACATTTACTCCAGATTGCTTGACACACAGTGAATTCTTAAACCACAAGAATGCTCAGATGTCTGATCCCATGGGCATTTATATGTCTCTTTAAGGGTGTACTTTCAGCATGCGGAGTTATCTCTGTCTGAATTTCCCAGCCAGCCACTAAACTCACAGAAATTTTTGTTTCCAAAAGTCATAGCTGATATTGTGCTGGTGTTTCTCCAGAATTTTTTTTTCCTCAATTTTGGCCTGCTAGATTTGTTATCTGGATTTTGCTGTGCCTGCAATACCACTTGGGGTTGATCACAGCATCATAGAATGGTTGGGGCTGGAACATTGGTTATCTAGTTCCACCCTCTGTCTCTCTGTTGCTCTGGGTAAAGAAATGCAAGATCCTTGGTCATTCCCTTTCATGAAATCATCAGCTGGGAATTTCTTTTATGTGTAGGGTTGATTCATTCATGATGCAGGGAGCTTAATCAACCATGTCCAGAAATTATTTTCCCAATCTGGATCACTGCTGTCAATGGTTGGTTTTCCAGCCTGGAAATCTAAATACCTCTGCCATAGAGCAGCATTAATATCTTTTTCTTTTTAAATATTTTTTTTTGTGCATCACAGGAAATAAACACAGAGGGAAAACACAGATGTACAGACCTTTTCAGAGGTCTGTTCATCTACCTTTAGAGACCTATAGAAGACACATATTATACAGCATAGAAAATTTTATACATCTATACAGTGTTCCTGATGTGGCAGAATGACTTTTCCATTTCAAAACGTTAGTTTAATACTTTTAATAATTGAAAATTAGAAAGACCTAGACTTCAATCAATCACAAATTACTGAAACAAAATATGTTGATTGATTCAATGTACATTCTTCCAGCTTATCAGCATGAACATTTCCAGTATTTCAGTTTTGCCTCAAAAACACTTATGAGGCGAGAAAACTGGAGTGATAACTTTCCAAGAACATATCACATCTATCCATCTTCTGGGACTAGAAACCTCTGTGCTAGTTTTATGATATTTTCGGGTATAGTGAAATTACTTCATCTCACTTTGAAATATTTCCCATACATATGAGTTTATAAGCAGTGTTACTGGCAGGCTGAAAGCCTGAATGCTTATAAATAGAGAGCTGAAATGGGGATAAAAGTAGCCCTGTGATCATTAGAGGCTTCTTACTTTGAGTGAAGTAACAAATAATTCATGGCATCAAACAGGCCAAGAGTGATGAAAGTGGGCAAAGGTCACCCTGGTGCCAGAGTTCACAGCTCTGCCCTGATAAGCAGATGGCTCCTAAGCAGATAAGATGTTAATAGATACCAACAGTCTCTGGTGTTGGGGGTGGAAATAAAGAAATGCCAAAGCATTAGGTTCAAACTCTGTGCACCACTGAGAGACAGATCTTGACATTGCAAAGGTGTTTTCTCCCAGATCTGCCTTCAGAGCCTTGAGTTAGCTGTATCCTAACATGGAGGATATCCAAACCTACTTATCTTGTACAATTATTTGTAGAAACCTCCACATTAAAGCTGGCTTAGGTAAAACAAGCATGATAAGAGAATCATGACCCGAAGAAGAGAAAACAAAAACCTGCTCTGTACATCTCCCAGCTATTCTTTGCACAGCACACTCACACAAGTGCACGCAGGTAGGCACAGCTGCCTGACAGCCGGCGACATCTGGTTATCTGCAATCTCCCTTACAAGAGCCTTGCTCTGTGCAATGCACCGGTGCCTCTGCTCTGTGTTAGATAAACATGGCAAACACAGATAGCAGCAAGGAGAGCATCACAGCCCCTGCTTGCCAGCAGCAGCTCCAGCAGCAGCAGTGGGGGCTCAGCAAACCCCCCCCCATGCCTGTTTGCTCACGGGCTCTGACAATCCAGGTGGGAAAGTTGCAAGGAGCAGGAATTTATTGCAGCCGTGGGGGCTGGCTGGAAAGCTCCTCTCTCTTTTTATTTTAACGGCCGCCTAAATTACTCCTGCAGACTTTGACAGAGCTTTGATTAGCGCACACAAATATCACCCGCAAATTCAGACTGGATCTTTCATCCCAATAAACGTGAGCCCAGACCTGCGTTTGGATCCTGGATGCTGCCTCTGGGTTCTCTCCAGATTTTCTGCCAAACACTGCCACCAAGTGTGAATCTTTGATGGTTTTACTAAACAATCAAAAGGAAAAGAGACCCACCTGCCAGATCCTGGCCCTGATGACCACCACAGGCATTGGAGACACAAAGACACCCACAGAACCCCTACCTCTCTATTTCCCCTGTTGAAAACAAGGCTGCAAAAACTGTCTGACACTCCTCTAACATTTTATTTCTGTCACAATAAACATCTAAAATCATGGACGTTGGTATAAATGATGAAGCCCAATCCTTAGTGTAAAAAAGACAGGTGTGGAGTGAGAGGGGCTGACTAATGCCTAAAACAAATAACACAAACAAAGAAGTAAGAGAAAAATTGTTGCTCTAGATGATACAAATCCTCAGCTCCTGAGCCTCAGAATAATACTTGGAAACACAATTGCCTTTGGTTTCTTTAGTTTTGTACCATAATAATCAAAGTGACATGTGAAACTGAGATGAGGAGTAATATATTATCAGTTTTAGGGGGGGAAATATCCTCATTGCTGCTTCAAACCAGACAATCCTGAAAATTTGTCTGCTCAAAACTTGGAAAGGCAAAGATAACTAATAAGGAAAGGTAAATTGAAATATTTCTAAGCGAAGCTGATCAGAACTCTACATAAGTGACAACAGTTCAAACAGCCTAACTTATTGGAGTATGAACTTTAATTCAAAATCAAAGTGTTCAAACATCTATCTGGTTAACTTTACATTCTTTATATTAAAAGGAGTTAATTCTGTATAGTTATCAGCTGTGCTTCTCTAAATGATCCTTAAGAAAGTCACTTGTCAAAAGGGATGCTGAGAAAGAACAAAGCCCTGTAGGAGAAAGGAAATAATATGATTTTCAGCCTGGATCTGTTGCTCTTTGGTTGTAATGAGTTTGTAAAAAAGGCTGTGGGGTGCATCAGAATTCCTGGCCCTGGGCAAGGGGAGGCTGCAGTGAGGGCTGTTTCCACCAGCCGTGTTCCCTGAATTCAGTGAGAATAAGAATTTATAAGAATGCTATTTTATATAACTCTTGCAGGGTTTAGGCATAACCTCATGGTCCTGAGTTAGAGCTCTGACCTTCAGCAAGTTTAAATTTATAAACACATGAGCTACAAGGACACACTCCAAGTGGCTCCCAACAGCAAGATTTCAAAAACATGGAAAACATGAAATTTTAAATAAGGATTAGGATTGCTCTAGACAGCAAACCTCAAGCTGCAATTCTGAAAACTCCACTTTACTGGAAATATGCTCCTCAGGCCATAAAGATCTGGGTTTCTATATTACTCAAAAACTTGAAATGGTTCCAGGTGTGTTTAAATACTTCTGAGTTTGGATGCACATGCATCACTTCTCTTTGTTTAGCAGGTTCTGCCCATACATATCACAGAACTAAACTCAGCCTTGGGCATCCATCAGCAGTTCTTGTACCTGCACAACAAAGGATTAGTCAAATAGTACACGCTTTTCCTTAAGTAAATATGAGTACCTGTATAATTATTTCTCCTGCAGGTCTTAACAGCACCAGAGGAGCAGTTATCCTTTATCAGGTAAATCTGGTGCAGCTTTTAAATTGCTATGTGTGCCAGAGGAGTTATTCTTTTTTTATTTTTTATTCTAGGTGGTCTAGCCTCACATCACCCAGAAAGGATTTACAGAGGCAAAACACATTAACTTTATTTGAAATCAGGTCCATAAATCCCCTTATATTGATGAGAAACCAGACCCTTAAGTAGTAATTCTAATTCTAATAGAGATCTGAATGCTTGCTTGTCATAAATCACAGTGTTACAGAATGGGAAGAAGGTAAAAGCTGCATTAAAGGCACTTACAGAGCACTTCTTTCTGGGACAGACTGTAAACTTTTCAATTCTTCTTCCATTCTGGTTTAGAATGCTTCAAGTACCAGATCTCCTGTCAATCCCCTGAGGAAAATATTCTGTGTCCCCACAGAGCAAGCATTGTTAAGGGTTCTTTCTAGACATTCAGTTCAATTATTCATTTATTCACTCCTAATTATGCTCACCTCAATAAAAAACTCTTCTCCTTAGAACCACACTCAGTTGGAGATACCTCCCCATGCCCCCTGCTATTATTTGGACAAAGTTAGTGATTCTATTATTCACTTGCCTCAAATGAAGCCTGTATGTCTGTCTTCGTGGGATTTCTCTGTATTTCAATTCCCCAGCTCTACAATAAGTCTCACTTTCTCACATCCTTTATCTATTCTTCTAAAAGCTCTAACACAGGGTCAGTCTTTATTTGTGTACATTATCTACAAGCAATACTCAGGGAGCCCAAGATCAACTTCTCAAATATTCTGAGACAGGACAGGAAAACACTAATAAGAAAAGGAAAAGCTGCAGATTATGCTATCCATTTTTTTGACATCCAATTGCTGTTAGGGAATGATAACTGAAATAACTATCCCTTTATAAACCTTTCTGGTTATTTATGGCTCTAAATAAGTTTAGTTCCAAAAATAGACAGAGAGAATCCAACAGATAGGGATATAATCCTGTGTGTTAGAAAGTAGCCAAAGTAACATTTACAAAAATCCTATGAAAAATATCCACTTTTAAGCAGATGTTTAAAAACAAAGGTTGAGTTTTTCATGCATGTTACTAGAGGTTTTATTTCCTGAATGATGATTTACCATGTCAAATGCCAGACAATTTTAAATTTTAAATTTGGAATTGAACAATGTGTGTGTAGACCCAGAAAAAAAAAAGTCACTATTTTTTTCAGACTGGATAAGAGAAAAAAAAAATTCTTACACAACAATTTTTAACTCCTTTAATATATATGTTTTTATGATCCTAGGCTGCAGCAAATAACTAAAATTTCAAGGGAGCTTGAGCAATAATAAAGAGACCAAGATAACAATTGCAGATCTTCTTATCTGTTTTTTAGATTGAGTAGGTAGATTTCACCTTGCTGTTTCTTGCCTCAGTTCCTGAATGTGATGTTCATTTCAACAGTGATGTGGAAGAGGAGTAGATGGCATTGTGTTTGTGTGGACCCTGACAACACAGACTCCTGGATTCAGCTGGGAACAGCAGGCACGAACAGTTCAATCATGGGTACCACTTTCACCTGAAACTACACAGAAAATGCATTATAATTCTTTTGGGCTTAGACAATAAAAAATTAAAGACATTTAAATTATTGTCAAGCTCAGTTTGTTTCTTAAAATAATGTTATTTTACTACAAAGCTGTCTGGACAAATGTGGTGGCCCCACTTGAAGCACACAAGAAGTAATAATTTTCTCCTTAAAGTCAGACCCTAGATGTCTCAATTGCCTTGCACTTTCATCTGTTCACCCTTCATTTTTCCCATTCTCATCCTATTTAAAGAGTATGCTTGTGTTCTGTGTAAACAGATGAGAAGGTTTCCATCAAGTTGTCTCTCTGAAACTCCAAGTTCCAGCCTAGACAATCACAATTATCATGTTCTGGAAGGAGCCTTATCCCTTGGCAGCAGGTAGGTACCAGCAGACACGGGGGTAAGAGCAGAATTTTTCTTTTTGGTGGTGCTTGGTCAACCCAGTAGCTCCCAAAACAAATTTTAGACCTGTAGGAGAGAGATTCATGTTCTTCCCCTGCAAGTGTCACGTTGTTTATATTCCTGCTATCGCCTTTTGGTGTTCATGTTGAATTTTTCCTTGGAAGTGGGGGTTAGGACACAGGGATAACTTGAAGGAGCATGGGTTCCCTATCGACCATTGAGTAAATGATGCCTAAGATACTAAAGGACAGTTGGACAAAGATATTTGTACCTGAAACTTCAGTATGGGTTCAAAATTTTATTTTTCTTCAAATTAAGGAAATGTTTCCTTACCCTGATGTTACCACTGTTGCTTAGGACAATACTTTAATGACTTCCAGCCCTCTGTGGACACAGAATATGAGATTTTAATTTGAAACTTGATCATATGTCTAGGTCCCCCTGGAAAAATTTATTAGCTCTTTTCTTCATAAATAACTTCTAGAGGATCAAAGGTCTGGGCATGAAACACCATGGCAAATTTTTCCCTAGATGATTTAGCAAAATCAATAGATTTATCAGAAATAAATTTTTCCTAATGTGTTTACCCATACATAAAAACTGTATGTGATCATCACATTTATTATGACATGACACAAGAAATCACAGCTATTCACAGTCTTCTTTGTCTGCCACACACTCCACAGCTAATTTTGTGTTACAGTGGAGAAAATAACTGCTAAATATCAGCAATCTCTTCTGCATATTCAGCACGAACCAGGGTCTGTCCTTGCACCTTAATCTGCTTCATTATGAGGCTGAGTCCTTAAAAAAAAAATAAATAAATACAGAACATTTTAAGTCTGATCTCAATATTTTATTTTTTTATTTTTAGAAGTCAGGACTATTAATTTAAGCAGCATTTGTCCTGATTTCCTAATAGTTTCTCCACACCATGGTAGCATGATACAGTCTTAATTTTCTGAGAACTGGAATGCTAGAAGTGCAAGATATGCTCAGCGCTGGAATGCCAGGGGAATGGTTTCCCTGGCAACAGCAAGCACATAAAAAGTATTCAGAGCAGTCCCTGATTCTCCTGTTTTAAGCCTCCATTGATAGGGGAATCAAATCTAGTTTGGATTTTTTTCGTTTAAGGTGAACTGCAGGGCAGAAACGTGGGGATGTGCTTTATTACATTTTGCCACCGTGCGGAGAAAACCTGAAGGAAGGGAATTTAGAGGACCTGGCCATGGAGCCCCAGAGAGGGGCATGTGGTCGCTGGAGGTGAAAAGAGAACAACCAGCAATTAAAAGTGAAATTGGGGTTTATTTTCAAATGGTGAATTTTCTAAGTTAATTTTTTAAATGAGCCAGAGGGACTTCAGGGCTCAGCATAAGGTTTGGTTCTGGTACTGCAAGACACTTGGATGCACATTTACCTCTAATCTGAGGAGCAGATGCTGTGATTTGAAATTCAGATCCTCTGATTTTTAGGCATTTGGACAGTCCCAAAGAAATTAGACACAGGTTTCAATATCTCACTGAACCATGGCTTATGTGATGTTACTTCAAGATCATTCAGATTAATTTCTGTCTTTCCTAAAAGGAATCTCAGTTGGGCTCCCAGTGCAAAGTTGCCTTCAAGAGCATGAAACAAAACTGAAATTTGTCTTCAACTTACAAATGTTTTGCCTGCACTGACATATTCAAGTGCGGACACGTGAGTTTAATTTGTCTGCAGCTTGACATGTTTCACTAGTACTAGTTCTAGCTGTGGTTTTGCATACAGGGAATAAAACTTAAACCCTAGACTAAAAAAGTTGAGGATATAATTGGTCTTCCATGAACTTTTGATACCTATAATTTTTTATACAGGAGGAGATGGTGCTGAAATTTTTGGAGTTGTTACTGTGCAATTTCTCATGGAGCAGCCTAAAAATATGAATATGATAAAAATATGAATATGACTCATCCCCTGAACATTTTGACCCCTCTGATATAACAGACATAGATAATGTGGCAATGGAAAATAGTATACGGAAAAAATAAAAGCTCCAAATACTGAGTATTTGAGTTATTACTTAAGCCTATGAATTTTGGATTACTTGGAAAGTGGCAAAAATATTGTTAAAATACAGTACCCTACAGACTCAGTGGTTTGACCAGAACAAATTACACATTAAAAAACCCAGAATTTGTATCTTTATTCACACAATTAAGAATTTCTGTTCTTTTGCTTCCTTTTTCAGTTCTAGAGTCTTTGTTATTTCAGTACCTTCCTTGTTTGTATGCTTGCTGAGTATTTATATTCCCCAAGTGAATGAGCTTTCCTTTATCCTAATTGAATCTTTTAAAAATGTTTTTCCACACTTTCTACAGTAGTTAATACTGGCCTAATAATTCTTATCCTTCTCCCCTGCCCCCTCACCAGTTTCTGTGCTACCTTCTCTTAAACTTTTCAATAGAGAAGAGAAAGATGATATTTAGCACTTAGACAATATTTAAAAAATCCAGATCTGGACAACCTCTCATGACAAAAAAAAAAAAAAAAAAAAAAAAAAAAAAAAAAAAAAAAATCACTATCTCTTGTTGGGAAAAATAAAAAAGAGAAAAGAGCAGAGGAAACCTAGTTTTTATAATAACATGGTATCCTGAGTTTTACTGTCTCTCCCATAGCACATCTACCACCACACGACATTTGCAACTTTAAAAGGGAAGTCAGGACTTATGAAGTGCACAAAGAATAAAACCAAATAAATGTGGGATATATTTGCAACTTTTTCCTAGTCTTTTCTTGGTGAGGTTTCATTGTTTTTACAACTCATTAATAAACACTGCCTTGAGCCTCCACGCAAATGTTTGGACAATAATGCTGAGCATGTTATACCATCTGGGTGCTCCCTAAAAAGCTCTTCCCATTTGCAAACAAGCAATCAAGTGTGTAAGGAAGTGTGCTTTCCTGAAGGGAGAGAAGAAAACAAAATGAGGGAGGAAATTGGATAAGATACAATGACCTACTTACTGCTTTCACAAATTACAATAGCCATTTAAAGTTACCCTCACCGCGATAAGGCAACTTCAGGGATGCTGCCTGCTTTCTGTCCCTGTGAAAAGCCTCAGCTGGAGCTGTCACAGCTCAGGGCTCTGTTTCCATCTGCCAGCCATCAAGGCAATCAGATTTCTGCCACTCACCCACCTTGTGCCCCCAGAGTCACTCGTGCTTACCCTGCTGGCCCCAAAAGCCACCCCTGCTCTTCAGAAATTTCTGCTGTTCAGTGCTAAGCCAATCTGGTGCATTTTGGCTCCCAAAAAAGTGTCCTTAAGTATGACAAAAAGTATGAATTCTCTGTGTCTCAAGTCAGCTGTTCCTTCCTTTCTGTTCCCACTCTTTCAGGTGTGAGCCATCATTCCCCACTCTGGGCTTCCTGGTGCCCCTCTCACCATCACTTTGGGCACATTTCTTTCAAATCTCAGCTGGCAGATTTTGCCTGTTAGTTCTACAAAAGCAGCTGAACTATGCTGCAGGTTTTTGGTTTTTTTTTTGTTTTTTTTTTTTTTTTGTTTTTTTGTTTTTTTATTTTTTGCCTTCTGATAGTACCTAATCAATTCTCTGTTTGCAGATTAGAGCTGTAATCCAGTGGTGCCTTTGAGTTGCTGCAGTGCTAAATGATCTCCTTCTGCACATCTCTCTCTCTCCCTCATGTCCTCTCCTACACAGCTTTCTCCCTCAATACACTTCCATGACTTTCATCCCACCAGCTTGATACACTGCTATTTAAAGCAAAACTATTGAGGATTTGGTATTTCAACAATATTAGTGCATTCACCATATCCAAGTGTACAGAATATGCTTACTCTGCCATCTGCTTCAGCTTATACACACACTCCTACTTCTGCCCTTGGGAAGATGAGAGAGCAAACACCTGACAGATGCTTAGTCACTCTGCTTAATACTTATGGAAAATATTCAGGTGCTGAGTTTAGAAACAGGAGAAAGGCAGTGCAGAATTTAGGCAAATTCCCTGCAAATCTGTCAGAATTTTCTATCTACAGGAATTCTTGCAAAGGCTTGATGTGGGAAGGAAGCTCTCTATCTCTCTCCTTTTTCACACCACTCAGTTACCACTCAGCATCATTGAGAGTCAGTCTAGGTTTTATTCAAATAGTTATTGCATAATGGGATCTAAGACCTGCTGTATTTATGTATCCATTCCCATCTCTTCAGCATCTGAGCACATTCCAGTACAATTTTAAGCGATATAATTAACATCTGTCAAGAGGGGCTCACTCTCCAGTGAGGGAAAGATTGCCTGTGGGTTTTCTTTTTTACAGCTGTGTCCAATGCCGTGTGTCTGCATCAACCAACACATTGAAAAAGGAAAAGTATAAAAAGGGACTTGGCACTTGGCACAAAGAGAAGAGAGCTGAGTAGTAAATCCTTTGCCAGTTTTTGAAGGTGGTACTTGCTCTGGTATTGACACAACTCAGCAACTCACACACTCGGAGAATCACAGAATGGGTGAGGTTGGAAAAGAAACCAAAACCACTAGGTCATCTGGTCCAGCCCCATCCCAGAGCACAGGACACAGGATTGTGTCCAGAGGGTTCTGGAATATCTGCAGTGAGGGAGAATCTGCACCTTTTCTGGACAACCTGTTCAGTCACATGAGCAGTAAAGAAATTCCTCCTCATGTTCAGGTGGAATTTCCGTGCATCAGTTTCTATCCTCCACTCCCAAACCTAGACCCCCACACTTAGCGTTCTGTTAATCCATCGATTTCAGGGACACATTATGACTTTGGATGACTTTTATAATCCCAATAGAGCTTTCACTGATGAGCCCTTATGTGCTCTAGATGGAAGGCAGGAGGTTCAGGACATTCAAATGCTCTGTTCTAACTTCTAATTTAACTTCAATAGGAGCAACAAAACCCCTTTTTGAGCCCAGACAAAGTTTCCACCTTTTCCTGGAAAGCTATCACCTCCCTTTGGCTCTGTCTTGTTGTTTTCTTCCTCTGGAGGAGGCCAGCTAGTTCCAAAATATCCATTTACATCTTTGGGATGAGCACACAGCACGCACATGAACTCTCTTATAGAGTACCTCAAGTTCATTCTCGTCTTCTTTTCCTCAACCCAGATCCCCTGGGGCAGAGGAGCAGAGACATCACTTACCAAGGAGCTCAGACAGCCATTCAGGTCTGCTGTGCCCTGATATATGAGCACTTTGTAAATAGCCACTGAGGCCTTGAATATTCAGCATGATGGAATTTGTTTAGTCTAGAGGAGGGGAGAGTGAGGAGAGACATAAGTATCTTCAAACTTGTGAAAAATGGCTGCATAAAGGAAATGAATAAAGTGGTTTTTATTGTTCACTGAGGCCAGGGCATGCAGCAATGGTGTTAAATTGCAGTAAAGGAGATTTAGGTTTGCAATTAAGGAAAAATTCCCAACATAAGGATTTTTAAGGAAGCACAGAGAGGTTGGAGATACCCCTTTGCTGGAGGTTTTTAAAAATGCCTTAGATATATATCTATCAAAAAAACCCTTAAAAATGTTTAGGTACAGTTGTAGCAGTCAAAGATCATCTGGCTCAGAATTGCCCTCTAGCCCTCCTACCTGTGCTGCTGTGGGAAGCTAACACACTCAGCAAGGGCTAAACCTGATATATGGAGGCACCTGAGTAGTGAGAAAGTGTTTGTCTGATCGTTGTCACCGGGGGGAATCGGATTCCATTTCCCACACACGTTTTTCTATCAAGAAATATCACAGCTTTTTACATTTTTCTTCTGCATTACAATTTTTATCACATTTTTTAAAAGCCCACATGTGGAACATTTATTTTTTGATGTTATATGGTAATTTCTCTTCAAGATCTGTGGGACTTCTCTCTCATTTTTTGAAAATTATGGTGACACTTCACTCCCAGAAATGCTTTAAAGGGGTTGCAAATGGCCTTTTCTTATGGCATCCTACTTTATTTCCTTCTGTCCTGCTGTCCTTCTGTCCTGCTGTCTGCTCTGCAATGTCTCTTTTAGAACTCAATTTGCCCTCATCAGTGTTACTTGTTTTTCAAAATTATTCAAATTGCATTCAGTTAGGATTTGAATAGCAGAAAGGTGAAATGACTTTGCTTTCTCTGTTAGGCTGTGAGCAATTGCTCTGATGTTGGTTATCTCACCAACAGAACATAACGTGCTGATCAAAATGTTTTTGGATTGACATCCTTTTCTGAGAAGTCAAAGTCCATGGATTTTGAACGCTTTTACACAGGAAGCTTAAAGGAGGGACCAAAAAAGCTTATTTCAGTTTTCTACAATCCTGTAGAGCCACAATCCAGAATGGAAAACAGATCCACAAAGCCTTGGAGCTGCACTGTGTAGACCACAGATATTGCTCTGCATTTCCTACTCTCTGTAGGTCCTCTGGGCAAAATTCCATCCCATCTTAAGGTGTGAGTTGGAAGACAATGAAAGAACTGGGCAATGTCATCATTGGAGGAGGACAGAGAGCTTGGAAAAAAGATTTTAAGCATTACTAAACAGCAGTAATTAAAGAGGAGTCATGCTGAAGAGTTGAATTTTGTGTTTTGGCAACCTCACCAGGGATTGTGGTTACTTATTTGCAGTAATGGTTTCTCAGAGGTTTACTGTACATTGTCAAAGGTTCCTCACTTCTTTCAATCTCTTTCCATCTTTTGTATGGCAGTTGTGTCATCCAGGAGAAATCACAGAATATCTTGGCCATAAAATTTGTAAATGTCCATATTCAATTGCTTTTTCAGTGTGAGATCAAAAAGATCACTCAATATGGGCTGGTAAAGGAGCAGAGAATGTAGAAGCGAATGGCTGCAGGGGTGCTATTACAGGACAAGGAAAAGCAAGTTACATCAGAAAAGTTTAGCTGCATCAGAAACAAAACTGTGCCTGCAAAAATGGATTTATGTAATATTGTCTCCACTAAATAAAAGGAGTAGAGAGTCTCATCTATCTGGATAACAGGACAGGTCGGCAGGGTATGGACTGATGAGAAATAGTTTAGCACCGTTCTATTTTCTTATAGAAAAACAGTCAAAGACTTTGAAATCAGTGTATGAGATCTCCTCAGTCCTGAGTGTGGATGTGACAGCTGGATGAGAGATAACCAAGTAACCTGAGGGCAATCACTTTAAAGAATTAGGTGGAGAGAACAACTTGGTAGACATACCTGTTGGATCCAGTCTTTGGGTGTTTTTTGTTTTTTCTTTTTTATTTTTTTCTTTTTTTTTTTTAACTGCTAACTCCCAGAAAATTCTTCTCCCATCATCACTTAAATGAAATTCTTGAAATAGTTTTATGAGAAATTTCCTATGTAATGTTTGTTTTTTTATATTGATTGCATGATCATACTGGGATCCTCCTAAATGGAATACATAGTGACTTTAATTTTCTCCTTTAGTCCATTACTGAAATTTAATTGTAGAACACAGAGGGAGAAGCTTGTATCTACGTTGCTCCCTGAAAATTGTGGTAGCCAGTGTTTTGTTGATTCACATTACTGGAGCAGGGCCAGTTGCCAGGGTTGCATTTCAGGCTTCAGCCACCATGTAAATTTTCTTTAAAATAAACTCAGTTTCATTTTAGTCTCTTAATATGTATTCGCATGCAATGCTTGAGGAGTAGTATTCTGCATGAGATTAAATAGCCTAGATAGGGGTGTCAATATGTAGGTAGGGCTCATAATTCCCTCTATTCTCAGCCACAATATGTTTTATTTAAGGGTTATTTCTTGCTCAAATATAAGGTGTATAGCACCAGGTAGAGAATTTCAGGTTATTCCACACTGTTTCCATTCACCATCCCAGAAGTGTTGGGGATTTTTTTCATTCCCATGTCACATCTACCAAAGCTACAGTGATGTCTTTGTTTATCTTGTTTCTCTCATCTTCTTCATCAACAGGAATTTCTGTGTCAGTGTTTTAGTCTGGAGCTGCATCACCCCAGGTGCTGCAGAGCAGTATCAGTCTTTTAGGTGTCTCCATTATAATCCTTGATGGTAAAAATATTTTTTCCTTCCTTTTCTCTGCAAAAACTTTTGAATCACAGCAATGGATTTTCTGTTAGAAATAATAGCAACTGTTTACTTCTCATTACGGCATTCAGGATGAGAATTTTTCTAGTCTGATTCATCCTCTGCGAGTTACGTGCTGTTTTGTCCCAAATTTATCCCAAATGTTGTGATCTTTTGATGGTCCCATATGTTTTGTGCTGGGCTGCAGGCAGAAGGAAAACATACCAGTCCTGCTTTAGTATTTAGGTTGTGCTGGAATTTGGGGTAGGAAACCTGATCCTGGCAGTTAACCCCTTTTTAGCCAAGAATTCTTCAGAGTGATTTCAGTAAACCCACATTTTCAGACTATGAGAGCAATGACATTTTCCTCCCCATTGCCTCCAGAGACCCTGCTGGTTCACCCACATGGTAACATTGCATTAGAAGAAGAAAGAAATTGCTTTTCTTAGATTAAATTCTGTTCAAACTCTACACAGGCAGTTCCATGGGCTGTGGGTATTGCCTTCATGGAGTTAATGTTTCCTTCAAGGACTTCCTATCCATGAAAAGCCAAAAGAAAAACTGTACTCAACACCCTTCCAGGCCCCAAAATATGAAACCAAAAATCAAACCAAACCACACATTGAAAAAATACCCCAAAAAATGGTTTGTCTTTTTTTTTTCCTCCTCATTATAATGTTGAATTAATTAAAACACTGCTACTTTAAGGAATGCATACCTTCTTAGAAACCTAAGTATTTGTCTTGTTATAGTTCTTCATCCAGCTATTAATTTAACTTTTTATCATAATCCTCTTTTAATCACTGTCTTTAATTTCTTCATTTCACTCAGATAATTTTCTTTCCACTTCTGCCCTGATGCTTTAATTCCACAGCACAGAACTCAGCAACTATTTGACTCTTAAAAAAAAAGAAAAAACCACAAAACTATTAACCTTGGACAAAGTGTTTTGAAGCTTTTCAGTTGTGTGCAGCAAGGATGCCCTTTATGGGAGAAAGAAAGAGAAGGAACCTCCAAAAGAAATACAAATCAGTATCTTAAATTACTCAAATGTACAATATGGCATCAGTAGCTGTTGCATATTTTTTTCTCTCCTTTTGAGATTCAAATACATATGCTCAGCAATTACTGTTACATTTGCATAATAGGACATTTTTTGATTAGCATATCTTGGACTTCTGTTTGCATTTTTAATTGTGGTTACTTTTATTCTCTAATTTGTCCTTATTCCCCCTTCATGTTCTGTTCTACCTGCTCATGTATTCCTTTGCTCTCTTTTTTTTTTGTTTTCCTGAGGGCTTGTTCTCTCCAAAGCTGTGTTTAGTGTTTGGTTTTGTAGTTAACATCACACAGTAATGGCATAGCAAGAAAGCAAGGCATATGACATATTAAAGTTTAATGAATAAATTGTGAAACCATGTGACAAAAGCCATACTTTCACAGGGGATGGCCAGGAAATAGTGATGCATTGCAAGATCCCAAAAACCCCTGCAATTTATTTTATAACATTTACTCATCCTTTCATGCTGTTCCAACTTTGTGTGCACTGAGGAAAATATCTTGTGGTTACCTCAGCTTTGTACATTTTATGAAATTTAAATACCCCAACTGCTACTTTAGCCATCACCAAAACAGGTTGGATCAGATTCTTGGTGTTAGCATTTTGGGTGAGGTTCTTTGATTGACCATTCTCTTTACCTGCTTTAGAGGAGAGAGGTAAGAGACTGCTTAGGTAGCTATTCAAATGTAAAAAAAGAGCCTTCAGTACAACCAATTGGATTTTCTGTTGAGTAGAATTCTTAAACATTAAAAGCCTTCTTAAAATTCTTAAACATTTTTTAAATTCTTTTCAGCCAGAATACCCTGGTGGCCTTATTTATGACAAAATCCCCTCTGTTTTAAGGTAATCTGTTTTAAGGTGCCCCTATTTATAACATAGTCCCTTATTTGTAAAATAAATAAAATTAATTCAATTTTATTTATCTTATTTGTGAAATACTGAAAATACTTTGATGTCAGGGTAAAGATATGAGCAACTGTGCTACCATTGTTTCATTGTTCAGACCTCCAAAACTGAACAGATTCTCAGCACTGTCTCACTTGTAACGTCTTGAGATCTCAAATGAAACGATGGCCAAGTCGAGTTGATCTCCCTGTTCATGGCTTTGCTCTGTGAATTCATTGATTTCTGTAATTAAATGAGTTGGAAGTAAATCCCAGCCCTTTACTGCATGCAACTCATCAGAGCTGATGGCTGAATCTTAATAAGCTGTTTAGTGTGATCTTGTGCCAGAGCAGCTAGGTGCTAACAGTTTCCCTAGTGCTGCAATTCCATGTAGCAATCTGTGGTTATAATTGACTCTGCCAGGACAAAAGAAAGAGGAGGTGGAATGGCATTAGATTAAAATGAAACAGTGCAGTGAAGAGTGGTTAGCTCATTGAATGCAAAATTCTCCCTTTTTTGTGTGTGTGAGCTGAACTCAATGGTTACAATTTTCTTCCTTCTTTCAGATAAATTGCAGCATTTTGATTTGGGTACCTGTCTGAAAAAAAAAAAAAGGAAAATAAAAGAAAAAAATACCCCACCCCAATAAGAACTCTGAAATGAAAACATTAAGAAACTTAATTACTAAGGATGGTGGCTAAGCCTGTGTAGTTTTCACTGTATCCTACAGTGAATTGATGCCAGTCTTGTGTAGTCAACATGCTCTACACAAATACTAAAATAATGGCATTGTGCTACCCCTTGAGCTAAAAGAAATAAATAACAAAATGAAAAACAAACCTATAAAATTTAAAAACAAATCAAAAACAACCCAACCCAACTCAAAACAAACAAAGAAACTAAACAGACAAAATGCCTGAGGGCTGCTGCTTGTCTTAAAAAGGATAAACCAGAACCAGCAAATGAAAGAACCCCACCCCATAAAAAGGGGAAATTATGAAATAAATTTTTAGGAAAAAAACCCACACTAACACCTGAGTCATATAAGGGAGAATACTTAATACATGAAATAGTTCACAAAATTAAGGACTCCCTATCTATTACATTCAAGTGGTCATTTTTTTTTTTTTTATTTTGGTAACATATGCTCTTTTATATAAATTTCAAAATTATTTTTAAAAGTTCAGAAAAGGGTGCAGCTGTCCCTGGAGGAAACCTGGCTTTTCCTTGGAACAGGAAGAGCCCACCAGTCTGCTTGGACAGTGCATGGGTTCCGCTTGCTCAGGACACGAAGTAAAACACTCCAAAATGCGATAAGGACACCAAACGTTAAAGGAAAAATTGCTGTGATGAACTGCACATAGAGAGTGCTTTCTTCAAAGTGGCAAGTCAGAAATTCAGGAAATGCAAAGCAAAAATCTAGTGTTTTACAGGGGGAGAAATTATGTGGCTTTGGAAACAAGTTTTAGTGACTTGCAGGTTTTAAGTGCTGCAGAATTAGAGTCACAAAATGGTTTCTTTTGGAAGGGTTGTGAAGCTCATGCCATTTCACCTCCCTGCATGGGCAGGGACACCTTCCACCACACCAGGTTCTTCCAAGCTCCATCCAATCTGGCCTTGAACACTTCCAGGGATGGGGCAGCCACAGCTTCTCTGAGCAACCTTTGGCAGATGTAACTGAATAATATTTTCTTTTTTTTTTTTTTTTTAATGGAAATTGGCAAATCCATGAATCATGAGAGACACTCTAATTAATCTCATTTTATTGCAAATATCTACAGGTTGGAATAGGCCTAGATGTCTTAGGGAGAGACTAAAAATGTCCTGATAACCCTCTTCTAGGGATCATTTATTATTGTGTGTAAGGTCTGGGTAAGGTGTAAAATTCTGCAGTTGAACTATGTTGATGTCAAGTTATAGCAAACATTTTGAACCTAACAGATACTGGGACAAATAAAACTTGTCTCCACACAGGCAAATTCTTCTCCTTACATGAAAATATGAGAATATTGTCAAAGCAAGAGTAGGAAAACAAGGTACTAGTCAAGTGAAATTCAGGAGAATTATAAGATAGGAATAAACAAGCATAATTCTCAAATTCAGAAACAAAGGAATTTCTTTTAATGAGATTGAGGTAGAAAGCTTATTGAAGAGATTACATTGATAAAATTAACATTTTTATATATTGGTATGCTTTGCCTGAGTGGGATGTTGCATTTGGGCTGTAACAAGAACAGAAGGGATAAAGCTGGTAGATGGTTTGTGAGTGACACCTCAGAGGAACCCACTGCTTCAGTGAACTGATTGAACTTGCTACTTATCTTTTAGTAAAGATAGCTTTCAGGCCATGAAGTGGAGACAGAAAACAAGAGGAGATTTTTTTAAAGCACACATAAAATTATGTTACAGTGTATTCAGTGTAAGAGGCAAAGGCTGAGGGTTTCTCTTATGCTGTAAGGCACTGTTGTAAAAAAAAAAACCAAACTATTTTCTATTTCAGATAGAAATCATCATTAAGAGTGGAGGGTTTTTCCTAAGAACTTCAAATAGGGAAAATAAATGCTGAATAGTACTTCATAAAATTTCTTTCTAGTAGGCCATTAGCTTAAATCAGAGAGAAATTATGAATACAATAGATGAGGACTTTAACTGAATGGGCAAATAAATTAGCATAAATTAACTAAGAGTTTTCAGTGTTAGAGTTAGTTAGAAACAAAATCAGCTATCAAAGATCTTGATTATTCTGATAAATTCTCCTACATTTTGTGGTAAAGAATGAAACAAATAGAAATAAAATGTAACAAATGTTGTAAAGGAACAAAATGGAAAACAGCGGCAGCTTCCAAGTTATACTGATTTTTGAACTACAGAAAATGGGTGAGGTAATTTAAAACACCACAGAAAAAACTTCTGTGCATAGTGGTAAAGTAACTCAGAAAGATTTTAGTAATTTTGGGACATGCGACCATATGTAACCCTTAAAAATTATAGAAAATAAAATTTTTACTCCTCTCTGAAGCGTTTAGTGCCCACATCTCTCCTGCAATTAAAAATGCACAAGATTTTATGTTCTCTCATATAAGGATGATAAAACACATTAAACTCACCTACTGAGGTGTGAATATTATCATAAAATCACAGAATCATTTAGGTTGGAAAAAGGCTTTAAGATCATTGAGTCCAGCTGGTTCCCCAGCACTGCCAAGCCCATCATTCAACCAATCCCTTTAGGTGTTGTACCTACAAATCCTATATACCTCCAGGGATGGTGACTCCACCACTGCCCTGGCCAGTGTGCTCCAGTCCTTGAAAACCCTTTCTGGATTTTCTGGAATTTTTCCTAAGTTCCACTTGGGATTCCAGAGGGGATACACTCTCCTTGTTTCCCACGAGTTTCAGCCAACCCTCTTTTTGGACAGGCAAATCCCCTTCCCCACTTGCTAATCTTTTGGCATGTGGGGACTGCCTTGCCGATTCTTAACTTCTTTTTGCCAGGGTCAGGATTAAATGCTCAAGACAATATTTCTTGTTGGGACTCAGATGTTTATTAGTTATTATCTATGTTACAGTCTCACAAATCCTGAGTTTTACAGCATTTCTCTCTGACAAACTAAAAATGGAACCATGTCTCTCTGTCTCTCTAGAAGGCCTTTTAAGGATAAACTGTCCAATTAAGAAGTGACACCTAGATTATTTTTACTTTTAACACAATAATCAACCACTCATGCCCCACAATATGGACTTTTTATCCAATTACATAATACCACCCAAACTCATAGAGAAGAAGGTGAAGAAGAAGGTGAAGAAGAAGGACCAGCAGGACCAGCCTTCACCCCAAAACCTCTATCATCCTTTCTATATATTGCTATATTCAAATGCCTTAAACTCCAAGTTTTCCACCATTTGATATCACACTTATATTCAAACTCCACACCCATAATCCCAGTTCTATCATGGAATTTTGAAAACCTTCTCCACAGCCTTATGTCAAATGCACTGTTCTGTTGGGGGCCAGTGCTTGTCAGCACAGAAAGTCTGAAATTCTCAGCAGCCAGGATTCCAACATGCCTGATCTAAATTTTCCTTCCTGAGGAACATCCAGCTCTCCTGGACCTCACTTGCCACAAAGAGTTCCAGGGGAATCTGTCTCCTAAACCAGCCAACCTTCTGCTGACTTCTCTTGTTCCTTCCCTGACAATGGGAAAACCCATTTTGTGGTCAAGGAGCCCAAGACAGCCCTGAGCCACCACATGTCCCACCAGCCCTCCTTTCTTCACCATCAGCACCTCAGAGGCTCCTCCTCTGGCTGTCCCACTCACCAGATGAGTCAGAAAGGTCTGCTCCACACACCTCAGGAACCTCCTCAGCTCTTTGCTCTATTTTATTTCCAGCAGACACCTGCTACATTGGTGTACCCCATGAGAGCCAAGGGGCAGTGATCATGAGATTTCTCCAAACTCCTTACAAGAATGTTCCTCCTGCCTCTTCATCCTGCTTGGGAGGGCTGTATCGTCTATGATATTTAATTTAAAAGGGAAAAAAAAGGAATAAAGCTGATCTATATGAATTCTGAAACGTCTGGACAAGCTCCCTGGCCTGTTGATGAAATGTATTATTTAAGACTTTTGGACAATCAGGGATATTGTATGTGTTAAAATGCTAGGCACAATGATTTTATGGGAAAAAAAATGTCAGTTCTAATCTGCTAAGAAAGCATTCAAACCTCTGCCTGGGCAGTGTGGAAACCTGACACAGTCAACCTTTTACATCTATACATGGTATATATGGAACCAGACTTGTAACATCACCTGACTCTTATTTCTGCTTTGCCACAATTTTATCCTAACACGGGACCTTGGTCTGCTGGGTCAGGTTGTGAAAGAGAAGGAAACAGACAAGGAATCACCAAAAATATGAGTCAAAATGTAAAATGCAAAAGTCAAAAAATCACAGCTTTATAAAACAAGGATAAGATTTCCTTTTTGATTTGGAAGACTTTACCTCTGAACTTGCACCTTTGCAGCATCTCGAGATGGTTATGTAAATGTAATTGTTACATGAAAAATGGGGTAAGGAGGCAAGATAACAGAAAAAACAAATTTTATTAAACTGTGTGAGAAACCCACTTATCTGACCTGGAAAATTAAATATGATTTATGGTATAATGCATCAGAAAAATCAATAACAGGACATGTTAACATAAAATACAAATTGTAGCAAGTTAATGCAGATTTTTTGAGTAACAGTATTGACTGAAGATTCTAATCAGCCAAATGCGTGAAGGTTAATCCAGAGCATGCTTAGGAATAAATGAATTCAATTTGAATGTATCACTAAAATTATTTTTTGATCTAATGGAGTGATAATTGAATTCTTTTTCTAATCTGAAGCAGGGGAGATAGTAGCACCACAACATAATTACTTGTCTGGTTAAATACATCGTCCTTTTTTTGTGGAAATAATTTGCTTTCAGATTCATGCTGAGAAGCTACCAGCTCCTCTTTATCATAATATAATTTAACAAAATGTAGCATTCCTTCTTCATCAAATTAAACCAATTTGTAAAATTGAAGAGTCTTTGGGTTTCAGCTCTTCAATCATCCTCCATTGTTATACTCAGATGAAAAAACAGGTCATTAAAAATAAAACCTTCAAATAGGAAACTGACTATCTTTGCTTATAAGTAAGATTTAGAGGAGAGGAAAATAAGGAGAAGATGCTCTTTAAGATGGGAATTACTCAAAGGATTTTATGTGAAGTACACAAATCCTCGGATTGCTAGAGCTCTGTTGCAGACACCTCAGGAATGCCTGAAGCCAGAGCAGATTCCTCCAGCAGAACTAGGGTAACATGCAACCATGAAAGTTGGAAAAATACCTCTGAGATTCTGGAGCCCATCTGTTAACTCAGCACCACTGTGCTGGCCCCTAAAACACATCCCAAAGTGCCATCCATGTGCCTTTTGAACACACTCAGGGGTGGTGACTCCACCACGGCCCCAGGCCCCCCTATGCCAGGGCTTGAAAACTGTTTTGGGGAATGATTTTTTTCCCAATATCCATTCTAAACCTTCCCTGGTGTCACTTGAGGCCATTTGCTCTCACCCTGTGAAGCCTTGGGCTGGGTAAGCGTATCAGAGATATTGACCACAATCCCTCCAAGGCCTCCTCATGCATCAGAGCGGGATAAAATTGATCCTGGGACTTGTTTTGGTTTTGTTATTGCTTGCAGCAAGTCCTGTTGTGAATAAGGGTATGGGCTTATTAGTTCACTAGTACGTGTTTTCTCACATCTCTCACTACTGGAAAAGAATAGGGCTGCTTGTTTATTTTGAAAGATTCCTGCTGTATCTCAGCATCAGGATTATCATCCGTGTAATGACATTGAGAAGTTGAGAATGGCTGATGCCACACTCATTTCAGTCCTCGGGTAGTGGCTGTTGTTTCACAGGCTTTGACCATAGAGTTCATCCCTATTCAATATAGTTCATAAAATATCAGTAAGGTAGATGCAGCTGGTCCAATTCAGAGAATTACAGAATCATAGAACAGTTTGCATTGGACAGGACCTTAGAGACCATCTCACTCCAGCTTCCTGTCATTGTTTCCCCTTCCAGAAGTTTCTCCAAGCTCCAGCCAATCTTGAACCTTTCCAGAGACTGGGCAGCCACAATCTTCTCCAGACAACCCGTTCCCATGCTTCATCAATGTTTTACTCTAGCATGTCCTTAATTAGTTTTTCTCTTAATCAGATTTTCCTTCACAAGTCATCCACATTATAAGAATATTTCGGATGTTCCCTAAAAAATTGTGTAGTTTGAAAGCCTAGTCTCTGGGCCCTGCTATGCCCGGAGGAGCTGCATCCAGACTTTTAAAAGCTTTCTGTTCCTTACTGGTCACAGAAAAGTTGGGGAGCTAAATGACGCCTGTTTTGGGGGCATATAACGTTTTTGGTCACTGTTTGTGCATTCAAGTCATTATCGACAAATAATACATGCTGGGGGAAGAATCCTACTTTTCTCTCTTTTCAAAATTATAACACTTCTGTCTGGATCAGTTGTTTTCTGATCCACAGCAACAGTGTGGAAGGCATCCCCAAGGCCTCACTCTTACATCCTGACAGTGGTTTGTTTTTATGTTTTGTTTTTAAATTCAGATCCAAAACTGGACTCTACCACTACTCAGTAAGAGTTGAAATTGAAGTGTTTTAGAGAAAGCCCAGGGGTGAACTCCAACATGACACTGGGTGAAGCAATCAGGTTTGAGCCACCTTAAGGAATAAATACTCCTGTCCCTCCCCACCACAAACTTTCCCCGTACATTTGATGATGACATTATTTCCCCAATTAGCGTTGTATCAAAATCTGCGAATTTAAACTGGTAGCAGTTGGTAAACTGGTGGAAATAAAATTGTTCTGTATCTAAGACACTGGTAATTAAATAAATAGTAAAAGCGACAAGATTCCTTCAGGGTCTGAAATTTGTTTTAGGAAGAAAAAAAAAATCTGTGTCTTTAAGGACTCTTTTTTCATTTTTCCTTTTAAAAAAACCCAAACCAAACCAAATAAACCAATGAATAAATAAATTTATGTTATTTCAATATTTAGCCCAATTTTTAATTGTGGACCCATGGACACATTTTAACTTCAAATGAGAAGTCCTTTAATCCACAAGCAAAATTATTATTCAGCCGATGAATTTACAGCTGCAAAGGCCAAGATACATCTGTCTTTTACCATTTCTGCATGATGTCTGTGCACATTTGAAGGAAAGGAGATAGAAATAGAGTAAACAGCAAATGTAACATCATACAACTGGTCTGTTCCTCTACAAAGGCAGTTAAAGCCAAATGAAAATTTGTAAATTTAAAGGATGGAAATTCTAGCTAGACATTTTATTGCTGAAAGTAATTACCTTTTATCTCTGTTTCCCCCACTTCCCCAAGTCTGTGCTCACTCTTTAAAATAGATTGATGGATTGGTTAAGAATTCTCTCTGAGCTCCAGTGAGATTATATCAATTATTTAGAAGTGCTAAAATTTTGGCAGGGACATCCACCTTCTCACTTTGAAGACAATCTGGAGATTAATACAAACATGCATTAAGGGAAGAAATTCAGGCAGGGCAAAGCTACTGTGACAAAATGAACACTTGTACTCCACTATTGCAGCATGAGGAGGAGAATTAGCTGTCAGATGATAAACAGGATGAATTGCCTGCTTGTCATATCAAAAGCTTTTAGCTTTAATCTGAAGATAATGGATATATTGCAAGTTTTCCAGTGATAAAGTCGAATTTGGCTCATAGTGAGGAATTTAAAATGAAGTGCCCTGCCCTATGATAGAAGAATTACTGAATAGTTACTAATATTTTGTTTGTTTTCTATAATCGATGCAGACAGGGAACATATCCCACTAATCCATACAAGGGAAGGTGTCATTTTGGCCAGATTATGAGTCTGTATAAAACAGTATGTATAAAGACATGCATAAATATTAATTGATGTGATATTTTTAATAGCATATGCTAGATAGTAAGGAGAGAGATAACCCTATTTTGAGACACATTAAGAATGTATTCAACACCAGGATATTGGGGCATAAATACACAATCCCTGCAAAAGCAGCTGTTGAGATTTAAGACTGCTGTTTGCCACTATTAGTTCATTACTATCTTCCCAGCTGAGTCACAGTAACAGACCAAATGATTGCTTCTAATCAATTTTGGTGTGGTCAGTCAGCTTAATAGACCTTTAAATCAGAAAGGCTATGAATTTAAACCAGCCCATCTGACATTGCACTGAGGCAGACTAAGAATATTTGTACATTATGTTACCACACTTCAGCTCTGGGAATGGTAAGGGATTTGGAGCAATAATGAGCAAACGAGACAAAAGCTTTATAAGGTGCTCAATTTTGGTTTACAATAACAGGAATTTCTGTGCCCACACTTGGGTCAGTAATTAAAAATCAAATTTAAAAGGATATGTCTGAACATAAGTTTGGTTAGGGACAAATTATCATAAGACTGAAAACAAATTCTGGCCTCTCCAGGCTATCATATGTATAACTATGCAGGTTGTACAAACACAAATAGTTAGTAATTTGCTTAAAATTTTCCTTATTCTGTGTATATTTTTTTGTTTGTTTGTTTGGGTTTTTTGGGTTTTTTTTGGGGGGGCAGGGTTTTTTGGGTGATTTTTTGGGTTTGTGGGTTTTTTTATTTTGTTCGGATTTTTTTATTTTGTTTGGGTTTTTAATTTTGTTTTTGTTTTGTTTTTTTTTGGTTTGATTCGTTTTGTTTTTTGGTTTTGGGTTTTTTTCTGTAGTCTTGAAGGACCTTAACACCAGGGACATCAAGCCATGCTGTAGGAACATATTTGCTACTGTTGTCCTTGAAGTAATCTCACACTTTGTTCTTTTTAGGGAAAAATTGAACAGATTACGAGGTGAAAATTCCTTCTGCTGCTCTCAATACCACTTTCCAGAAGGAAAGAAGGTTTAGGAAGCTGTGATGTTTCTGATGATCACTGTTATCCAGTTCCATGTCTTGTGCAAGTGATAGCAATTATTAGGCAAGTCTTAGACATCATTGAAGTATAAAAATTAAGGGGAAGTTGTGAGGGTTTTTTTTTCTTGTGGTTTGATTTCTTTTACATGCTGTTTAAAACAATCAGGGTTTGGTTAAAAGTAAATCTTACTGGATTTGTTGGATACTCCTCATCTTTTTTCTGCAATTCCTTCTTATTCCATGTCATTTGCTCCAGAAACATCCATGTCCTTTTATTCTCCATTGGTACTTTTATCCTTCACAAATATATGCATATATGTGGTTAGTGGAATGGTTCAATAACAGCTTTGCATTCATCTTCAGAGACTGTAAAATCAGAGGACACATTGCGCTTCATCCAGGTTTCTCTCTGTCCTGGCCACATGTACCCCAATGGGACTTCAGTAACAGAGGTTGTTGCAAATCTTCCATCAGAAGCAGGCAAAACCACTGTTTTTCCATAATTTAGGAAGCTTCTGTGGCCAGGTTTAGCTTCTGGCAGGAAAAAAAAAAAATAAATTTGTTTTCCTGCTTCTGGCAGGAAAAAAAGAGAAATTTTAGAAGCTGACTTTAATTGGCAGAAAAAGTGCTCTCAAGAATTTTTGCTGATTTACAAATAGCAAAATATTCTAGTTAAGAGGTTATGTACATGTTTCATCAAGGAAAGGAGCAATGACCACCTGGTCTTCTGTGCCCAGAGTGATTATTTGAGCTGTGAGTACAGCAGTGCAGATAACTTTACCAAACCAAAGACAAAGGTTTTACCCATAATATTCCATAAGTGAAAAGCGGATGTACTTCTTCAGTCTTAAAATATCCAAATCATTAAAATTCTGATATTATTTCTTTAATTGTTGTCCTCTCTTTTGGAGGTGAATTATTGTGCAGCCTTTGTTTCAAAAAAAGTATTATTTTTTTCAGTAGTTCATCAATTGCTTGAAAAGAGAACATGCTTATCAATAGTCTTTTCAACTGATATGTTATCTGGAAGAAATAATGTGGTTTGAGAAGCACTTAAAGATAATTTGTGTGTCGAAATGAATCTTTTATTTATAATTTTATTGAAACATTTACAAAAAGTGAAAAAAAAATATACAACAGCTTAAAATTTTGTCCTTAGAAATTTCTTTTTCCCTTTTTCAATCCTCTAGATTCGATTTTATTGTTCAAATGAATAGCAATAATCTTTCAAAATATTAATTTTCTGAGATCTTTTTAAAATATTCTGTACAATTTTGTCATAAAGACAATCTGTAATCATGTCATTAAGCCATAATAATTTGGCCACCAAAATCAAATTATAATTTTTTTTTTTCCCTGAATTTACCAATGTTCAGGTTGTTTTTAAACAGAAATCTACATTGTAGTATAATTACTTCATATTTTTAATAACAATAAATTTTATCTAGTTTGATAGCAAATAAGTGCTTTCATTTCATTTTTTAAGAAAGGTTTATATGATTTAAACATTTTGATGGAAAATAACTGGGAAATAAGCAAGCCCATTAAACAATTTATACATTGCAATTTCAAACTCTTATCTAAAAATTCTTGTATTTATTCAATAGGAAAGTTGACACTCGCGGAATATCTGTGGTAAAATTAATATTGTGCTTGACCCATTTGGAATAAAATCTAAGGATCAATCATGTCACACTAGATTTAGTCTACAGGTATCAGAGAATGAACTTTAATCGTCAAGGCTTATATTTTTCCATCTTTTTCCTCATTAATTTTTCCTTTTTCTAAAAAACATTTCTTTAAAATGTATGAAGCAGATGGCAAGACTGTTGTTATTTGTTTGTTGCTTTTAAGTTACATAAACATTTGAAAACAAGACTTTTTGTGTTTATTTTGTTTCTTTTGTTGATTTTTTAGCATTTGAAGCTTGTCAGTCAAGATAGGCATCACATGAATCAAACCTAATAACTCCCAAATTTAGCTCATATTCTCCCAAAATTTTCCCAGAGGTCTACTTGCCTAAAAGAGACCTGGGTATAAGACTCTTGGATCGCTCATATAAGAACTGAGAAAGAACTATAACAGGGAGAAGCAGATTATACAGCATATGGGTTCCTTCACTGAGGAGTAAAGCAGTTGTATCACTTAAAAGAACAACAGGTGATCCAACAGAGACTAACTGCAGGAAATGCCAAAATAATGCTGAAAGAAAAAAAAAGGAAACAAGTAAAAATGCAATAGCGTGATTAGATTCCAAATTTCTGTTCTAACAGCTGTGATGGGATATACTTAGATTTTCCTTGTATGAGATATTAACCCATATTTACCTCTTCCTCTACTGGATTATTTGCATGAATAAGAATTTGTTTCAATATAAGTTTCATCAATGATTTTAAACCACTGGCTTATGACTTTGTCACTGAATATATACTATTATAATCATCCCCTCTTTAGCCAAATTTTCTCTTGATCTGTTGCAAATGGAAGCTTGATATAACTCTGCTTCACTGAATAGCTGTCTTTTAAGTCATAGATGTGGCATAAATGGAAATTCTATAGCAAAACAATAACTGGTTTAAACAGGATAATGGGTAGACAAAAAAGCAGGCATTAAAAATACTCAAAGAATACAAAAGTACCTACAGAAAAGTTTCCTATCAAAATTGCCTCTTTGCACGTGTCATTTCTGTATAAAATAATTGTTTCAAAAAAAAAAGGCGCTTGTTTTTCTCTCTCACACAGTATTTGTGATAGATTTAATATTACTAGATTCCTTTAAGGAAAGGAGAAAAGATTAAAAGAAGACCTTCAAGTTGAATATGAGGTGCTTGGTGGCCATTTTGCATTTAAATGTCTGGTTGACAAAAGTTCTTACTCTAAACAGATTTTAGGGCAACTCATCAGGAAATCCCGTAAATAAATTTTAATAGTGACAGCTTGATAACAAGTTATATTATAACTTGTTATAACAAGATAAAATTATAACACCTTAATTTAAAATTATTTCAAAGGACTCCCTGGCATTTGTTTATTATGTCAGAAATTATCTTAGGAAAGCACAGAAGCAGATCAAAAACTTTACGCTGAATCTGGCATGTAATGGGGTCTGGATGATTTTCCCATAATGGTTATGACCAAGAAATATTTCAAAAACACAGAAGTTGTTTGTAATAGTATGGCTCTTCTGTTATAAGAACTTCAAAATAATAAGAGAAATTAATATCAAGACTGATTTATGAATGTAGCAC
The DNA here is from genome assembly GCF_028769735.1 of Zonotrichia leucophrys gambelii. NCBI lineage: Eukaryota > Metazoa > Chordata > Aves > Passeriformes > Passerellidae > Zonotrichia > Zonotrichia leucophrys. The sequence goes on from NC_088200.1 coordinate 3,688,370, forward strand.
TTCAAAACAGAAGACCAGAGGTGACAGCCTCTGTGTTTCTGATATGTTTCTGATGATTTTTGTGATGTGAAGAAAGTTTAAAATGACCAGGTTTTTTGACTGTTGTGGTTTTACCTCATCCAGCCCCCAGCCCCTTGCACCCATTTGCTCACCCCTCAACAGTGGGATCAGGGAGAGAACTGGAAGGGTAAAAGCTGGAAAACTCATGGGTTGAGATAAAGACAGCTTAATACGCACAGCAAAAGCCATGAGTACAGGCAGAGCAAAAAAGACAATTATTTCACTGTTTTCCATGTTCAGGTAGGTGTTCAGTCACCTCCAGAGAGCCAGAACCCACCACATGTAACAGTAGCTTGGGTAAACAATCACCGTCACTCGAACCATTCCCCCTTCCTCCTCCTTTCCCTCCCACTTTACACACTGAGCATGATGTCACACAGTCTGGAACATCCCTTTTGGGTCACCTGTCCTGGCTGTGTCTCCTCCCAAACTCTCGATCACTCCCATCCCCTCCCCAGCCTGGCAGTGCAAAAAGCAGCAAAGGCCTTGGCTCTGTGCAGGCCCTGCTCAGCAATGACAGAAACAGCTCTGTGTCATCCACCCTGTGCTCAGCACAAACCCAAAACACAGCTCCACACCAGCCATTGGGAAGAAAATTTACTCTACCCCAGCTCCAATCAGCACACTTTTCTGCTGAAAACAAAGAGTTGCTTACCTGCAATGTGTGTGTACAAACACACTGTGCCTTTGACAGGCCCCTACCCCTGGTTCAGTCATTCAATCAGAATGCTAAAAATATATAATGTTAATACTGTGTATATACAGCCAAAGATCCAATGCAACCATTGTTCAGGTCTGTCACTGAACATTTTTAAGAAAAAATAAAAGCTACATATTTGCCCAAATAGAAAAGTACTTAATAGCTATTATTAACTAATTAATAGTAATCACAATCATAATGACTTGCAATTTTCAAGCATTACAAAGCTTGAAAGGATAAGTAGAAGATAATAAGCCTTTAAAAATGGTACTTGTTTGTATTTCTTCTTGGTTGACATTAATCTGATACCTCCAATGGTGTTCTCCATCATATGAGTAGAGTAATTAAATCTCACACCAGCCTGCTCAAACTTAATGCATATTAGATTGACTAACACTGGTATGGATTAATGTAGATTTTCGTGGGAATGGTAGGAAGAGAAAAAAATACTTGAGGAGATTAGGTTATAAATTATATATTCACCCAACTAGAAATTGCCTCATTAGGGTGTAGATCAACTGTATCTTTATAACTGTAAGCTATCTGAACTGAATTAAATTCCAAACTTCATTTGAATGAGGGAATCTTTGAATTTTGTTATCTTTGTGTCCTGATGACCATATTCTCTCATCTCATTGTGACAAGACTGTGGTATTGGGAGAAGGGAAAATGGCAATATATCATCCTCCAATTCAAGTTTTTAAATGAACCCAGTTTTACTCACCCAGAAACTCATATTAAGGCAGCATGGAGCTTTTCACATCTTCCTAAAGGAATGACTGTATTTGGGAGCTGGAGACAGGACAAAGGAAAAATAATAAATTTTCATATAAATTGCTCCTCATATGTCCTTTTCTATGAGATGCCCAAAAAGGAGGAGAAAGGAGAAAACCATTCCTTTGCCTCTTGGACAAGCAATTTGAAAACTTTCCAGTTTAAAAAGAGTTCTTAGGGTGAGTTCTCCAGCAGGCTTCTTGCCTCATCAGGTGGTGTTACAGGGCAAGTGAGAGCCTGCAGCATCATTAGTTTCAGTCTGAGTCCTCAAAGGTTTTATTTTAGGACAGAGTGGATAAAAAGAAACAATCAGAAAAGAATCTAGGATTTCTTTTGAGGAAACTTGTAATTAGATTAAATTAAATTTCCTGAGCTGCTTTTTTGTCAAAGACCATGGAACAGGAGATCTTACACCATCTTCTGAAATTCATTTACTGGATTTCATGGGCCACATGCAGTGCTGCAAAAGTCTACTAGATAGTTTGGGAGACATCATACCTCTTGTGAGCCCTTGTCAGAAGCTGCAGGTATCCTTTAGACTTTTTTTTTTTTTTTTTAATTTAAGATATCCAGTCTAACTCAACACTTTTCAATTCATGTGTTCTATGTAAGAAAAGACAGATTGTTCTGTTAGTTCTGAACTTTCTACAATACTACTTAAAATTTTTAGATGAAAAAAGGTAAAAATGAAATAGAAATCACATTATTCACCCAGACTAACACAGAGCTTTTTCTTGTTTGATAGTAGGTGCCTGAGCTCATATATCTCTACAGCCCAGGAAGCTTCTGCCTCAAAATACCTTTCTTCCTTTTAAATCCAAATAGTTAAATGATGAGAGCTATATTTAAGGCTCCAATTTCCTGGAAGGGTAGACTTTCACTTTTGTTGGCTGCCTAATTAGTATGCTTTAAATTTAGATGGCTTGAATTAATTGCAGCAAGAATTTCTGGAGAGAATTGGTATTAAAATAAAGAGCACTAAATAGTGAGGTTTTCAGGCAAATGTTGGAGGTGTTCCACCAAGCCTTTCACACATTTCTGTGACAGAAAAAGTGTAATGTATTATTTTCTTATTAATTTCCCATTTAAGAAAGTCTTATGAATAATAATACCATGGAACAAAAATAGCTAAATATAGTGGAAGATTCAGACTTTTTTTTTACCTCTGTTGCTTCTAACTACCAGATGCAAAGGAAAAGTTGTAGTATATTTTTTCCTGGACAGTGCAACAGGAATTGTTGTCTCAAGCTGGCTGAGGGAAAATGGTCCCATGGAGGAAGGTTCATCCTACCTGCTGAAGAAATCTCAGGGGAATTTCACCATTCTGGCCTGTGACGGTGTTCACAGGGGTTTTTGAATCAGGGAAGATATGAGAATGTTGATTCCATATTTCAGAAGACTGGATTTATTATTTTATGATATATATTACGTTAAAACTATGCTAAAAGAATAGAAGAAAAAGTTCTCATCAGAAGGCTAGCTAAGAATAGAAAAGAATGAATTACAAAGGCAGCTGTCCCAGACTCTCTGTCCAAGTCAGCTGTGCTGTGATTGGCCATTAATTCCAAATATCCATGAGACCAATCGCAGATGCACCTGCTGCATTCCACAGCAGCAGATAACCGTTGTTTACATTTGTTACTGAGGCCTCTCAGCTTCTCAGAAGGAAAAAATCCTAAGAAAGTATTTTTAATGAAAAGATATCTGTGACACTGGCCTACTATTATTGAAATGAAGTCATATTTGCAGGAATTGAATCAGAATTCAGGACTGAATAAAATATCCTAAGAAGACACCTACATTTTTCACTGCTGAGAAGAGAAGAAGCCTGGGGCATCCAGATGATTCAGTGAGGTATGGAAGTGGCATGTGGTGAATCCAGGGGTGTGCATATACCACAGCTTACACTTCCCCAAAAACACAGTGCGTGCCAAAGAGCGCTTCAGAAAGTGGGAACTGGAGTTCTGAGTTTGTTCCCGGAAAGTCAATGCTTTGAGAAAGGAAAGGCACCATCATAAATTTCAGTATTTGTAATAACTACTGTCACACAAAAAGTCATAATTTTTGTTAAAAAAAGGACTTCCTTCCTAAAATTGGGATATGGTTTGAGGGGATTCTGGGCTGGAAAAGATGTGGTGGAGAGGTGGGATCTGAGGGAGAAAAGCTGACAAGGGCAAGCAAAGGAAGATTGAAAGCCTATTGAAGTGAAAGAAAAAAAGATGAAGAAATTCTTCCACCAAGTGTCCGGTACACCCAGGGTTAGCCCTGTAGGCAGCTGCTCTATAAATAAAATATAACTATTAAAATGGGAATCTTGTGACTTTTGAAGGCAGATGAGACAAAAAGGTTTCATTTTCTGTCTGACTCTGCAGGAGCCATGCTGCGCTTATCACGGACCTGGAGGTCACTCTTGCATAGTTTGCATGCTGCAGAGTTATTGAAAATCTTCCCTGGCCATATCAGCATTTTGGTCTTTAAAGAGAACATTAGGAGCAGCAGCAGAGTCGCCAGTGTCTTACTTGTTCAGAAAAATACAGATTGGTTCTTTAGTAATTCATTATCTAATTTATAATGCATGGTAAAAGGATAGGTACTCCAGGAAGATGCTGGGGCTTCCCAGCATTGCAGCCTTCATCTACCAACACTGGGAGTAATGAAGGGTAATAAAACAAATCGTACTGTAAATAATGAATAACCTCTTCATCCTATATTTAAAAACAGAAAGCATGAAAGTAGAAATTCTCAACATCTGAAATATTGCAATAACTCTCCTTAGTGCTAGTGGCACCAATTGCTGATCTCTGTTGGAAGGAGCCCAGTTACTACAGATTCATTTATAGAAAGAAACAACAGAAATCACATAAAAATATGAAGAGAAAAAAATTAAAAGAAAAGTTGTCAAAATACCAGACTAAGAAGTAAGATAATAAAGCATTCATTTGATGAGGGACAGTGATTCATAGCATGTGGGAACCCCAAGGGAATGCAAGGGCACAGAGGAAGGAAAACTCAAGCAAACAGTCAGGAGAAAAAAAAAAGGTAAAGCATTTAATAATAGTTAGAAATGTTTTTGCAGCTGGAGCAAAAAACTAGGGTTCCAACAACTTGTCACCATGGAAGATCTGTCCTTTTTCACAAGAAAGAATTTTATTCCCTAGGTGGTTTTTGCAGGAGTGGGTAGGGTAAGGAAGTGTACTTGCAGAGCTAAATTGCCCTGGGATTTTTCAGGAGAGAAATTTACTCTGTTATTCTCTTCCTGCCCCTTTCACTCTGTATCAGTACAGCTGCAATGCAAAAATAGCTGCCATGCTCTATTTCACTGGGACAACTCTTCACTGAGTGGGTAAATGTATTTTACAAACAGACCTGGGATATCTCAGGCTAGGAAGAGTATTTTCAACAGTTGGGTAGAGCAAAGTTTCAGAACACATAGCCATACATTGATTTCTAAGTTAATACTATTTTTGTCTCTTTGGGTTTAGTAACCTTGGTGTGTTTAGTTTCCACAATCAGGCTTCTGGTTCCAGAGGAGGTTCCAAATCCACAGGCTGGTCCTGAAGAAGGTTTCACAGAACCATGGAATCACAGAATGGTTGGGATTGGAAGGAGGGAGATCACAGAATGGTTGGGATTGGAAGGAGGGAGATCATCTAGTCCAACCCCTTTGCTAAAGCAGGTTCACCTAGAGAAGGTTGCACACAACTATGTCCAGGTGAGTTTTAAGAATCTACAATGAAGGTCACAAAGATGTGTTTCCCAGAGCAGCTGTGGCTGCTCTGTCCCTGGAAGTGTCCAAGACCAGGCTGGACAGGGCTTGGAGCACCCTGAGATAGTGGAAGGTGTCCCTGCCCAAAGCAGGGGATGGAACAAGATGGTATTTATGGTCCTTTGCAAACTCTTCTGTGATTATATGAAACACAGGGCCCTGTCAGGTAACACCAGAAAATTTTGTGTTTCCAGTTTAAAATATTACTGCCTTTCTTTGTGTGACTTCACCAGGAATTATCTCACTCTGCCAGAGTCATCATTTCACCTGGAAACAAATCAATCCATTAATCAGAAAAAATCTGTTCTAGGTGTGATGCAGGACAGGAGAGCTGATGAGGAATGCTCATATTCTGAGCCAAGACTCTGCTACACAACACGATTATGAAGGTAACTGCTGTTTAATAATTATAAAAGGAATTTTCACAGGTTTTTTTGGATACTGTAGAAGCTTGCTTTTAGGAAACAGCAGCTGACACTTTTCCAGGTTTGAAAGCAAACCTTATCAGATAGATTTCTCAAGTTTGAAATCCAGAAGTCCTCTACTTCAAGAGAAATCCATGTAAGGGCCATGCCGTAACTTGGAAAATGTGGGCCATTGCATCCAAACAGCATTTCTCTTGCTCTGGTTTTAAAATGCAAAATAAGTGAAATATCTTAATGGCATTTGCAATCTCCTGCTCCCTCTCCCCAGCCCAGGAAACTAGGGACTGGCAAAGTGGTCATTATTTTTTCATGATACCTTCTCTACTGTCTAATTAGATGTACTAGTAAGAAGTGGTTCTGTACTTCACAGAAGGAAATAATATATCAGTTCCTGTTTAATTACAACTAAACTACTGCCACACACAGCATTGCCCCCCCAGAATAAAAAGTGATGAGATGTAAGGTTCTCGCTGGGGTTCTCTTTGTTAACCTTGGTTCAGCTGTATCTCAAAGGGCTCATCACTCAGTGGGTTTATCAACTCTGGATAAACTGAGAGTTTTGGAGTGCTGGAGTTTTGTAGAATTCTTAGCATAAACTGTGGTACAGCAATGAAAATTACCATTTCCAAAAGTCCAGCAATATCCTACATGTTACAATGAGTCATCACTTAACATGGAAGAGCTCTTTGTTTTGTAGCTCACATAGCATGCCGTAGAAAACTTCTTTTGTACTGAGAATTCATACAGATGGGCAAGTCTATGAAAAAATTTGAGCTGATAGAAAACCAGGGCTGTCTTGAGCCAAACCTGTTTTCATACCTGAAGGATGTGGTATTCACCCACCCATGTCCCAGTTATCTTTGTGATGTGCTCTACCTACTCATTTCTAGCTGGGAGAAAGTTGGTACCACCAGGGATATCTGGGCTGAGAACCCGGCCACTGAAGGTGGAATCCAGAGTCTGAGAATCACCCAGCCCACATTAGGGCAGACAAATGGACCCTGAGACCCTAAGAATTAAACGAGCTGTCAGCATTGTCTAAAGTCTGATTTTTGGTAGCAAACAGGAATGTAGACATCCAGGTGTTTTAGGTCTACTTTTATTTGTTTGTTTTTACCGACTTTTATTTGTGCAACTACACAAGCTGATTCCCACCCCAGTTTCTATTTATGTCCTCTCTCAGTAATCTTAGCACAGCTGTTTGCCTTCCTGGTACCCAGGGAATGGAATGGGAAGCACTCCAAAGAGCTGTGCATATGGCTAATATATATTTGTGTAAACAGATTAACTAGCTCTGCTTGTGGACTTCAGCTTTTGAAACGAGGCTAAATCCCACCTATTACCAGATAAATCTTGGATTACAAATCAAGCTATGGAACAAAGTATCTTATATCTAAAATCCTAGATAACATACTCAGAAAAAAAACCCTAACAAAATATGCTTAAAGGATTGACAGAATCATCTCTGTGAATCCGAAGACCACACCTGAGTAGTGGATTTATGCAAAAGTCTGATCAAATCTCAGTCTCTAAGAGATCCACCAAAGCATTGGATTGCCTCAACTCACAGAATAAAAGGTATCTTTTATACTTTTTCATCTGCCAAGGTATTTTCCATATTAGTCAAGGTAATAGTATATACCATCAGTACTCAATTTTCCACTGTGATTATAAAAGTTACCACATTTGTACTCCAAACTTACTGTATCAGCAGTTTTCTATTGTGCTTTATTAACATTGTGCATTTCAATGGCTGGTTCTGCTAATGAGATTTGGAAGTTTTATATTAAGAGCACACGGAACAGAAATCATTAACTAGAAGAAGGTTTTTTTCTGAAATATTCATAAAATTACATGCTAATAAAATAGCAATATAATTTCAGTAGTTGCTAATAAAAATTGATTTTCTTATTAATAATTCCAGACTTGTATTATGGGAACAAAATTTAAGAGTCGCTGTATTCATTCTGAGAAGTAAGGACAGATCTCTGGCATTCTTGCTCAATGACAGGAGTAAAAAATGGGTAATGATCCATGATGGTGACCTTAACTTTAGAAACGTTCACTTGTGTTTCTATATTTTACAATTTGTTCAGATGAGATCACCTCATGCAAGAAGGCAAAGTGGAAATTCTGGTCATTGTTTGTGGCCATGATCTGCCCAAGTGCTTTCCTGAGGGACTGAAGGGGATAATTCTGATAATCCTGATGTCCTGGCCTCTTCCTCAAAGTGGGGACCAACTCATTAAACAGCTTCACAATGTGCCAGGGACGTGAATTATTTCACTGTCTCTCACTGGAAACTCCTCAGTGTTGGAACAGGCTCCTGATGCATTACTGTAAACCAGTGCTGACATAAGTCCTTTCATGTAGATATAACAGACACTTGAGTGATTTCTGACAGGGACATACTTAAATACTTTTCACCAGGAATTGTTGATTCAATTAAATCAAAATATTTTGAGGGAATGTGTTAGATTTGTCAATAAAACTGATAAGAATTTATTTAAGTATGCAGTTTCACAAAGGAATTAAATAGTTAAGCATGTGTCAGATAACACAAGCCTGAAATTTCTGCTTTTCATTCATGTTTAGACATGGCAGTTTTAAGACAAATGGACTTTATAAGTGATTTGAAAGATTTTCAGCTTCTGAAATGAAAATAATTTAAATTATTCTCCAGATACATTCTAATAAAATCTTTGTCAATTCACTAGTCAAGATTACATCCTTGTGACCCAATCCCCTCCTATCAGATATTTGGGATGCCCAAATTAGGTGTGCATCTGACCAGCTCATCTCTGTAGTCAGTGGAGAAATTCAGGTACCAGAGTAGAGTGTTCCAAATCTTAGAGCATGTACTGGAAATGGGAATAGACATTGAACCAGGAATTAAAAGATTGGACAGTTAAATCTGTGCGAGTATATTGAAGGCTCTGGTGTTCTGCTCTTGCCTAGCCAAAAAAATACATTTTTCTATAAAGATGCACCAAAGTTTGCAAATCTTCTAGTAATACAAGCTGTTTATAAACATGTGTTTCCCCAAACTTTTATTTAGACTAGAATCTATTCGTCACTCAAAGAGATGTAGCAGAAAATGCATTCACCTGAAAAGAAAAGAAAAGAAAATATATATTCTATTCACCTGAAAAGAATAGAAGTGGTTTTGTTTGCTGTAATTAAAAGCTTTTAACACAAGGTCACTTTCTCTCTGGTCATCATGGGAGCAATTGGTCAGTCAGGTTGGGTGACCTTGGTGGTTACTCTGTGCTCATGAATCATTCTTTCAGTGGCAGATGGAGAGTTTTGTGCTTTCTTCCTCCTTAACACTGCTCAATAAGATGATGGACACTGTGTGACAGCACAAGACACAATTCAGGAAGCTAAGGTCAAAAATCAGACTCTGTTGAAGATATTGTTTTCCGTATTTTCTCTCACACCCATATTTTAAGAATTTATTTAGGAAATTTCTAAATAAATTAGAAAGTTACCCGCACACTCTTAGTATAATATTCTACCTTGTTTCTGCAGTGAGTATCTTATATAGTATTTATCTTCTTTTTCTCTGAGGTATATCTTAGTGCCATGAACAACGTGCTAACACCAGCCAAGGAAATAGCTCACTATTTCCTTGACTCTACTCCCATCTGTTGGCAAAGGTGAAGATTGTCCTAGGGAAAACTGAAATCTTATAATACAAATATTTGGTTTGGGTTTCCTGAAAATACAGACCAAAGAGTACAAATCCTGAACACCTGGAAAATTTTAGATTTTTCCCATAATCTGTAAAATTTTTTAATAGTAAAACTTATACCTTTTTAAACCTTTATTTAACTATTAACACAAAACAAGCATATTATTCTACAAATTCCCCATGCATAAGGAAGGACTTTCACAATTAAAAGCTGCCATGTTTCTCTCCCTAAATACATATACTGACATAATAAAAATCCAGATCTCCTTCCAAAAGAGGACCTTATTTCTTGAAACCCCTTATTTCTTGAAACCATCACAGAGGTAGAGCAATCCTGCTGTAAGCAGTTTCACAACATTCCTGTCTGCTGTCTGAGTTTTAGTCAAGAAGCTTTCATTGCATAAAAAAATATTACCTTTATACAGGATTATGGTCATAGCTGTATAAAGGTATTCTGCATCTGTTTATCACATTGATGCTAGTATATTAAAGGATTATTTTTACTTAACATTGTAGACATTACATTGATTAGCATGTTCTGATTAAACAAACAAAATCGCAATAGATAATCCAGTTTGTGACATCAGAAAATCCTAAATTTGGTTTAGCATGTTTGTCTTCTAATTTTAATGCTGTCTTCTTTAGGCATCTATTTCTCACACAGAGCTATTACTGCAGAGCACCAGCAGTGATTGAAGTTTGGACAAAACTCCAGACTTTTCACTGCCATTCTATTTGTACTTTCACAGACAATGCTTACCCACTCCCCAGGAGCTCAGGTCAGACCTCAGACTCTTCATTCCCCTTTATCTGTTTCAGTGTTGCTTTTGATGCTGGAAATTAAATTGCCTCTGGGTTTTGCCATATTGTGTTGACTTCCTTGTTTGTTTAGTCCCTAGAACATCTTTTCCTGTTGAAACAAAAGAAAAATTCATCTTATTGAACATAAGTTTACCCTCAAAACTGTATGGAAATGTCTTTTTAACTTCTGCATCTTACTGTAGCTGATCTCATATCCTACCATGGCAAAACCTTTCCATAAAATTCTATTTTTCTCATTCTGATGGCTTTTATATCTACAAGAGAACCCTTTAATTTCAGACTAAATAAAATATATTGTACACACTGAACCCCTTCAATCTTCTCCTAAATCATTTTCATCTTCATTAACCATGGGCATCACCACACAAGGCAGCTGGGGCCCTGGGCAAATGTCAGAGACTCTCTTCACCCATCACAGGGGTTAGAGGTACAGGTATGTTTTAGGTTAGCAAGGTTTTCAGTCTTGCATATATCACTTGCAAACCACTCACAAAATACTGTGGTTTATTTGTCTGCAGTATTTCAGGGCTAAGCCATTTTCTTCTCAATACTGCTAAAGCTCTCTCACCCTCATCTTCTCTGCAAATTTCTTACTTGCCTGATAATCCATGCAGTTTTTGGTAGTCTTCTGTTCCCCACTGTCACTAGGGCTGTGAACTCTTATTCAAGTTACATCACGTCCTATATGGAAAAAAAAACCACCAAAATTATTTCCTGTCCAATTTCAGAAAAATGAAATACAATTATTCGGAAACACAGCACACAACATTTTGTGTCATCAGACTTGCAAATAGACTGTGATTTAGAAAACAAATAGAAAAGCTTTGGTATATTTCCAAATTGTCTTGGAAAGATGAGGCCAGTGATCACTGGATCACATTTCAAATTATTTTCCTTACTGCATTTTTATGTGATTATTGTTTGGACATGATGGGCTGTTGTCTGGTGATGCTAACTATTTTGATCTTCTGGAGAGAGTATATTAAAAGCTGAAAGCTGTTCCTTCTATTTATTGTTTTCCTGAGATTAGGGAGCATTTACCAAAAAAAAAAAATTTTTTGTAGAATTCGGAAATTGCGTCTGCTCTAATTGTGATTTAATTGCCACTGATGACTGCCAGCTGTCCAGTGTGAAAGCAAACTATTAGCAGGTCTGCCAAAAAAAAGGAAATTTCTGTCTGTGAAATGATGAGATTCACTTTCAGAGAATTTTCTTTTGCTCTTCAACAAAAAGAACAGACACATTTCATGCCTACCTCAACGGGTTCAGCTCCCTGTGATTGGAAACAGTGACTTAAATCTCAGTCTTTTCCCGTCATAAGAATGCTCTGAGGAATTCTGTTGCAAAGATAATTTTTGATCTTGACAAAACTGACTTTTCAACTGATGGATGTTTTGGGACTTATATTGACACTGTGTGAATGAATACAGCTGAAATTAACTGGCATGGGCAGAATTCATAACCTCAGAGGACTCACCACAAAATGATTGCTATATCCTGACCTTTGAGAACATTTCAGAGGGCCAGGGTTCAGTCCCAGGGTGAAACACAGTAGGAGAATGAGACTGCGAGCACTGTGATAAAACTCTTATTTCCAAAGTTTGCAGCCTCTTCAAATGGAACTCCAAGACACTTTGGACACTGGATTAAATTTGGATTTGGTCTATAAATGCTCAATGGCAAAGTGGTCCAAACCCTAATCCATCTTTTGAATCCACAGCTAGTGAATAGGGCTGGCATACAGGAGACAAGAGCTATGAAATATTTGGTTTTTATCTCAGACTCATTTTATTCCCCAAAGTTCTATGTTCTCAATATGTTTTACCCTATGTATGTAAGCTTTACAGACAAAATATAACCTCTCTTCTCTATCTGCTTACATTCCTGGTCCAAATTATTAGCAGGCCTTACAACCAGAGAAGCAATGTTGCTAAACAGACCCAGATGGGGTCTTCCTAGAGTCAAAAGTTTATAGGTATGGAGAGCTGTTATTTATCATATCTGAGCAATGGTTTGTTTAAAGAGGGCAGGGGAATGTAGCTAATCAAAAGATAAGAGGGATAGAGAGTTCAGACTGACCTCTGTGCACCTCACTATTGGAGACACATTATGAGTTAAAATGAGAGGCCATGAATTACAAAGAGAGGCTGGTGCTACTGGTGTACCACAAGTGGAGTGAACACATGATTCTGGTTTATGCAAAAAAAATAATCCTCAAACCCTCTCTCAATCCTTTGTCCAGTCTCTAAATCAAAGCCACCATTCCTACCTAAGAACTGTTTGTCTCTTTTCAATTTTTTTTTTATCCCCACAATACAACACCAGCTTTCAGAGTTGGTAGTTTTGTTTTTGGTTTGGTTTCATTTTTGTTTTTTTGGGGTTTTGTCTTGGTATGTGTATCTTCTACCAGACTATTTTGGTGACCTTCTTAAGTCAATATCACTCCAAAATTTTTGGTAGGGTGAAGATTAGGATAGTGCTCTCATGGTGATGGATGTAGTTTTTAGCTTCAAGGGCAAGCCTCTGTCTTGTGGACTGCAGCACTCCTTTCCACTTCCTCTGAGAATGAAAAAACAAATTTGTTTTAAATTCCTAATCTGTATTTTTTTTTTATTCTTTCATCTGCAATGATTTATTAACTAAGTCCTAGGATAACCTACTCCACTATTCCCTGAATCCTTACAGAAATAATCCACATTTCTGGATTTCTCACATTTCCCTTTGCCATGAAATTCCTTGATAATTCCAACCTCCCTGTTAGTGTTTTGTGACAAACACTCAGTAAAAACAGAGCCAGGACATGTGGAGATTTTCTCATCTTATTTATTCTCAGATGTTGCTGATGCATCACAGATTTCTTTTATCACAGACAAATGCATTCCAGTTTCCCCTTCGGCAGCTGAGCTCAGAGGGGGTCTCAGTGAGTCCAACACCCCTACACAAGCAAGGCTGTCCATGAACACATTGCACAGGGTTGAATCTGGGCATTTCTGGAATGTCTCCAGTGAGGGAGACTCCCCAGCCTCTCTGTGCAATCCGCTCCTGGGTTTGCTCGCTGGACAGGAAAGTTCCTCACAAATTCTGTGATTCTGTGGTGGTACTGAGCTCCACTGTGTCCTAGAACTCACCCCTATCCTAGTGCAGGTCCCCAGCTGAGGTTATCAGCATGATTTATTCTTTCTCTAATACTCTAAAACTAGCCCACCTTTCCTTCTCTCCTTCTTTGTCTTTCCCCCCCCTGAACTCCTAAGCCAGTCCGTGTTTGTAAGAGTTCCTCTTCTTCATGACAAAGACACTTGGCAGCAAAGACCAAAATTTTCACCACACCTCACTAATATATGTGCCTACACATACACAGTAACATCACAAAGCAGTAAAATCAAGGAAATGAAAAATCACAGAATCACAGAAATTCTAGGTTGGAAGAGACCTTTAAGATCATTGAGTCCAACCCAAAATATAGCATTTAACTTTATATGGGTATTGTTTTATATAACACTTTTACACAGTTTTTGTATATGAAATTTCATTCTTATCATGTAACTTCCTGCTAAAGAAATTCTTTCTCTTCATTCTCTTTTTCATGCCTTCTGAATTTTCCTTTTTTGTTTCCTTCCTGCAGGGAAAAAAAAAAGCCTTAATTCCCCCCAAAAAAATACACATTGTGTTCTCTGTTAAAACTTACTGCTCTTATTTGAATGCCAATATTAATTTGATTTAATGGTTGAAAAAAGACATGTAAGAGGTTCAAAACAGGGAAAATACCATTCCATTTCTCATTTCATTACATCTATTTATTTTTGTTTTTAATTGCTGACTTACTTTATTTGAGTTTCTAAGGAATATTACTAGTGATCTGTTAGAAATTATTATTAATTTTTTCAAGAGTAAAGCTCACACATCTACTACAAAAACAGAAACAGACATGCACACACTAAATGGGAGAATTACCAGATTTCAAATCATGTTTTCATTTCAAATGAAAGTAGATTTGTAATTCCCAACAATTTATGTCTTATTTTTCTGGGGTCAAATCTAAACCCCATTTCATGTCATTCCTCAAATCCAGAAGGGTGCTTTGAAGCTGACTCCTTTTGGAAGAGGATAGGGCAGAGTGAAAAAAGATAAAATTGCAACTCTGCTCCTGGAAGAAAGTTAATAATTTCATAAAATATTTGAATAAAGGAATGTATCAATAAAGTCTCAGAAAAGGAGAAATAAGCTCACCAAATCCATCTATTCCTAGCTAGCTATAGACAAGGTTGTAGACTTCCCATCCCTGGAAGTGTTCAAGGACAGGCTGGATGGGACTTGGAGCAACCTGGTCTAATGGAAGGTGGAATGAGGGGGGTGGAATGAGATGAGCTTCGGGGTCCTTTAAACCTTAACCACTCTGTGAATGCAGCACATAGAGTTTCCCCATGGCACAGAGCTCTCCTCCCCCTTGAGACTTCCCAGGAGGACTTCACCTGCAAGTTGCAGTAGACACAGTGTATGAAGCCCTGGAAAGAATCCAGAATTCAGGTTTTCCTGGTGATGAGGACACCATGCTGAAAGGAAAGCTCTGTTGAAGCTGCCAAATTAGACAGATTCTTCAGGTTTTATTTTTGCTCATGTTGGTGCCACTCTGCCCTACCACACAAATTCTTCTTCCATTCATCCCATAGCTTCAACCACCACGAAAAAGGGACAATCTCACACCTGGCCCTGGCTATTTTCTAAATTTTAAAGCTGCCATTGGCCTTTTTAGAGCATTTCTTCTTAGCATGCAGGAGAAAGATATCTAAGGAAGTGTTCCTCCAGAGCAAGATGTGGAGTTAGCAGAAGCCAAAGAGAAGACCACCCCTCACTTCAGACCCCAAAGGCAGGGGTGTAATTGAAGGCAGCAGCACAGCTGTCTGCACTTTGTGCTCTCAGGGACAGCTCTGAAGCATGTGGGATGCATTTGCTGTTATGAAAACTCCCTGCATCAGAAGCCCTGATAAGAGCAGGATTGAATGTTCCTACTAGAAGCCTGAATGTTCTGATTTTTTGAACTGGCAGGATTAAAAGATCTTCTGTGCCTGGGAAGTTGTGCGGGTGGGAAGGCAGAGCCAGATGTTTGCCAAACCTTAACTGATATTTTTCATCTATATTTTTATTAAAGTGGGAGCTGAAACAGCACACAATCTGAAAGCTTGGATCTGGATAATTTTACGGATGAGTTAAGCAACGTTTCTCTGGTTTATTATATTGTGAAGCTGTAGAAAGCTCTAGTTAATTAGAAGACGTAGATTGTCTCAGGATCTCTGATGCTTTAGAAGAAAAAATCTTAATAGCGCTCTTATAGCTCACTCCCCTCTTATATTGCAAGCATTGCTACCTGGTGATGAAAAATTAAACAAAATAATTTTTTTTTAAACAAAAAATATTAATATATTTTTATAAATTATCATTTTATATTCTTTTTCTGTCTTTCAAAGGTACATTTTGAGAACTTCTTTTGCCTCCTCTGTCTCCTCTGTGACCAGGATTATTCTGTATTCCACTGAGATGAAAATGTAACACTGTAGAAGACTTTGGAAGTGTAATATCTTCATTTTTTTGGGTTTGCTGTTAGAACCTTTCAGGTCTTTCACTGTATTGTATGCTTGGACATATGAAGGCCACCACTCGAATCAAACTCTGTCTCTTCCCAAGGCTACAGTGTTAGAAATCTTTCAGCCCAAATTTTTTTGGAGCAAGAGTTTTCTTTCTTTCCCCATTAGTCAGCTTCTGATATTCATTTATAACACAAAGGTTTGCTGTGATTTAGAGGTTCACTGGCTCTCCTCTTATGCGAATAAGGATGTTTGAGGGAAATTTACTGCAGTGTAAATTTCAGGACAGTACAAGTGTTGGATTCAGTGATCTGTTCCAACCTAATGGACTGTGGTTCTGTAACTACATGGGTAGGAAAATTATTCTTTTTATGGTGAAAAACATTAAGGGAATGACATTAGAAGTCAGATGCTTTATACACACGAATCCTACGAGTTTGGGGTTTATTCTGCCTGTCATACTTGATTTTGAAAAAAAAATTGTGGTTTTTTTTTTTTTTTGGGGAGGGGAGGGATTTGGTGTTTTTGTTTTGTTTTTGTGAAAGAAGAGATGTGTTAAAATGAAACACGGGAAGAAAACAGTCAGAGATGTTGCTAAGGTAGAGAGTGGAATTTTGAAAAAATCTTTTTTTTTTTGTCACAAGGTTTTAAATTACTTTTTAAAATGCTTTATCCTAATAAGATGTTTCATTTCATCTAGGGCCAACTTTTCCTATTTAATTTCCAAACGTTATGGAAATAAATTAAAAATAGAAATGCAATTTCTGAGAAAACATAATTTCAACTGATAATTAGAATATTTCACTTGAATATGCATGTCAAAGCAAAATTAGGATTCTTTTCAAAATAAAAAAATATAAAAAATATTTTTGCTTCAAAGAGTTCAGCAGAACAGATGTTTATTTCCCAAACATTTTGATCAACTGAAATATGCATTTCTATGTTTTTATTTTTTGGTAATAATGTTTTGGACAAAATCAAAAAGTGCCTGCTTTCAGCAATAAAACTTTTTTCTTCCTAATTTGCGGACAGATGGTACATTTCATCTGTGCTCCATTTATACTTCACTTTTAAACAAATTTGCTTTTTTCCTTTTTTCCTCTTGCGGAGTTTAATAAGTAGTGATACTCATCTTGGATTTTTCCTCCTGCTCTGATTAAGGCAGAGGCCCTTAGGAAAGGCTGTGGGTGCCAGAGTTCTGAGAGAAACACCTGCAGGTTTGGATGAGGCACACAGCCACCTGCAGACTGAGCTGACACACACACGGGAGGATTTTTTATTCTTTCCCTTTTTCTTTTTTTCACTCACAGCATCTTTTGCAGTGTCTTTTGCCTCATTGGCTGTCGTTGTCTTTCATCTGCACCTTACCTTATTTATAAGCTCAGAGATAAAAGCTCCTGCCTTGGTGGTGGTCCTTGCTGCCGTGCTCAGTGCGAGCAGGGGTAAATCCTCCTCCTTGCACTCGAGCTCTTTGCACAGCCTGGCCAGATCTCTCAGCCCAGAGATGTTAATGGGATCCCACGAAGCTGCAGATTTGTGAAGAGAGGCACTGCAATGCCTTGTTGCAAAGCACTCAGCACCGTGATGAATAGCAGTAATTCCCACACACGTCATTAATCCACAGAAAATTGTGCACCCCGCCTGGACCAGGCATTCATTCCATCCCACCAATTGCAACTGGACTTCAAAGGATACAGCAGGTGTACAGGAATTTATCCTGATGGCTGTAGAGAGATATTCTGGAGCATTCAGCATCTAAACTGTTGAAAGCTATTATGAAAACTGAACCAAAAAAACCCACTAAAACCTGCTGAAGAGCAAGACTCAGAAGAGACTCTTTATAAAATTCAGAATAACAAGTTTTTAAAAATTACATTTTTAAAAACACTTTCTAAGGTCTATTTGCAGCATAAGCCATCCCAATGCTTCCAAAAAAATCTGCCTGTAGAAAATGCCTTTTTACTGATGTTGCTCTCTATGGCATTTGTAAATACACAGTAAATATTCACAGAGTTGTCATTTTGTACCCTATTTCATAATAGTGGTCAAAAGACTCCTAATATAGTGAATAAGATATAGAAATAGGATATATCTCAGGTTTTGGTTTTGGGGTATTCTGGGCTTGTTTGATTTGAGGTCTTGTTGTTTTGGGTTTGTAGTTGCTTTTCGTTGTTGTAGTTTAGGTTTTGGTGGGTTTTTTTGTGAGATTTGAGGGGCTATGATTTTGTTGGAGGATATTTAGGGGAAGATTTTTTGGGGTTTTGCTTAGTTTTTTTTCTGTGTTTTTGTTTGTTTGTTGGGTTTTGTTTTTTAATTTTTAAGTGAATTTTGTTCATTTAAAACAAGGATTGAGATATGCACTCAGGCTGCATCTTACTCACTAAAACACAGGTTGGTGAAGCTCCCCAGCATCATTTTTCAAGCAGCACAAACATGTTATGGTCAGAGACTGTGCAAGAGGAAGTGCAACCCAGGATTTCACTGATTTACCTGCAAAAGGAGCCACAGAGGTATTCATTCACTTATTGATCAAACTGTCCCCAAAGAAAAAACATGAAGATGGCAGGCAGAAAATCTGGCACATGAATCTCCTCCTACCCTGGGGGTCCCTCTGCAATTCTGGAGAAGATTCGTGCACTCACTCCTCATCAGTCTTGCTAAACCAGACTTAGGTTCTTTAATTACCTCCCTGAACACAACAGTGGCTTGCACAGCAATGAAATTCTCAGGGCACAGGCTGCTGAACAAAGAAAGGGCTGTGTCAGTCATCAGGACCTGTCAGGCTTGGCCCTGTGCCTCAGTTTGAGAAATAACACTCATTTTCTGGCATTTCAGCTATTTGATTACAGAAAACTGGAAAAACTTCTATTCTTTTTTTTTTTTAATTTTTTTTTTAATAGGAGAGATTGCTACCTCTAAATATCTTGCTGGACTCTGAGCCCCAACATGGTTACATTTGCTTCATTTGCTTTGGCAGCTGACTGAATTTCTTTAATTGCCTTTGGCTGAATTCCAGTTCCTCAGCTACAGGTGGCTTTTTTTTGAGAGCAAGGCCTTCTGAAGAATGATAAAACCCTTCAGACTTCTAGGGTACAAAAAAGACGCCTCATGGGTAACTTGCAGATGTTTATCATGCCTCAGAATTTTTATGACTCTTAAGGTGGTTCAGAGTTTTTGAATTTTAATGAGAAGAAAAAATAAAGAAACAAAAAATAAAGAAAACCAAACATTTAAAAAACCCAAAAACTCCATCACTTCTTGTGACTTTTTGAGCATCTTGGTCAATCTTGCAACCTGACTCCATCTGAGACCTGCTTAAAAAGAGCTTTCTGAGAGACTGATCTGAATGGGCTCAGAAATGGGATCCCAACAGAGGCAGGCAGGCAGGCAGGCAGTGACTAAGAGTTCTGATAGCAGAAAGTAGAATTACTCCTTTTAGGTCAGAAATGTTGCTAGTAACAGATCAGAGGAATAGAAACTAATTGAGGTTATGAATGCAGATAGTATTTTCTGAAACTCAAAAAAAATTATAATGGTCTTATTGTTGATTTAAGAATAAAAAGAAATATCTGGTAAAGTGGATCTGTTGAAGCTTTTTCCTAGTTGTTTTTTATCTTTTAAGGAATTGCAAAGTGAAGTTGTTATCCTATATCAGCATGGCTGACCTAAGTTTGATGAAAATAAATCATAATAAAACTTATTGAAAAATATCATAGTGAGCCAGGTGGAAAACATGACACAAAATTCATAAAGTACAGTGCAAGAGAAATGTTTTGGGATGTATTTTGCAGTACTTTTTCCCCCAGGTGACATTTTTGGAAATGTGACTTTTTCTGTTTCCTACAGGCGAGGTTAAGATAAATATGGTAAATAATCCCTTCAGTTTTGGAAAGAAGGTGTGTTCACTCTGCCTCTTTACTTTTGGCTAATAGACCTGTGAATTCCTGCAGTAATTCCAGGAACTATTCAGAAAGGGACATACCTGAATTCAGTGTTTTGTGTTGGCCAGGATAATACTGAGTAGACTTGTTGACTCTTCCATAGACCTTTTTATGTCTTCTTCCAGCTTTAGTCTCTGATCATTTCAAATGGGACATAGATTAGAGACTCTGACTCTCCTCTGTTTTATATATGAATGCACTGCAATTCCACATTAGAGAGAGACTCTGAGCAAGAGGTATTTATATAATAATTATTAGATAGTCACTATTAAATGCTATGGTTTCCCAGAAATTTCAGCTATGATTGATAGAATCACAGGATGGTTTTGTTGGAAGGGACCTAAAGTTCATCTTGTTCCATCTCCCTATCACAGGCAGGGAAACCTTCCACTGTCCAGGTTGCTCCAAGCCCCATCCAACTTGGCCTTGGACACTTCCAGGGATGGGGCAGCCACAGCTTCTCTGGGCAACCTGTGCCAGGGCCTCAGCACCCTCACAGTACAGAATTTCTTCCTAATATCTAATCTAAACCTCTCTCTGTCAGTTTAAAGCCATTTCCCCCTTCACTTACCACTTCAAGCCCTTTCAAAAGTCTCCTCCTGACTTTCTTGTAGCCCTTTCAGGTACTGGAAGGCCACAGTTAGGTCACTCTGGAACCTTCTCCCCTCTCAACAATCCAAATTCTCTCAGCCTTTCCTCACAGCCACACAAATAATTTAATTCTCCTTTATACTTTCCCTTTTAATCTTAGTTCACAGGAAGCAAAAAAGGCATAGCAGGTAGAAATCCTTGCTGCTCACCACTGCAGAACCCCACACTTTAGAGCTGGAGCTGCAAGATAAGAGGCAGTGGATGCTCTCAGTGAGAAAACCCGCTCTGCCACGGCGCTAAACTCTGATGCGCTGACGTGCGTGTTATGAGTATGTATTTATGCATCCAGGAGCGTGGCTTTCTGCCCTGCAGAGAAATATAAATTGTCGTGAGCAAAAGTCCGTGAAATAACCTGCGAGATCAGGCACTTTTTTTTTTTTTTTTTTTTTGTTCAGCCTTCCCGGTGTTCCCTGGTTTCACCCCACTAGATGGCACCGAGCATCTGCTGCATCCTCCGTGCTGAACCGCGCTCTCTGTGCCGGCTCGCCCTCCTTCCCGGAGGGGCAGTGCATCAACACAGACCCACTTTTGCACTCAGAAATAAACCTCACAAGCCCACTAATCTCAGCGAACGCCAGACAATCCTCTTCTCTTCCTCCATGTAACTAAAGGGCTCAGGAGCAGTGGGCAAGGGATGGTGGAGGCAGCCTCCGGGCTTGTCAACCCCTCTGGATCTGATCTGCAGAGATCAGGATTTGCCCCAGCTGAGCAGGCTCTGAAACAACACAGATGCGTTATCAGACTGCTCAGAAGAATGTTACATACAGGGATATGAGATAATACATAAAATATATACATAAGTATAACCAGTAGGTCAAGGAAAGTGATTCTCTCCTACCTCTGTTCCATAAGACCTTAGCTGGATAGCAGCACCAAGCTCTGAGGTTCCCGTCACAAGAAGGGCATTGACCTGTCAGAGTGAGTCCAGAGGAGGCTACAAAGATTCCAGAGGACTGGAGGCAGGCTGAGGGAGTTGTGGCTGTTCACCCTGGAGAAGAGGAGGATGCAGAGAGCTTAGAGACCCTTCCAGTACCTCAAGGGCCTCTAAAAGAACTGGAAAGGCACTTTTGACAAGAGGATAGAGTGAGACAGTAAGGGAGAATGTCTTCAGACTTTAAAATGGTGGTATTATATTCGATATTTGAAAGTTCTTCACTCTGTGAGTGGCAAGCTTCTGAGACAGCTGTCCTGGAGAAACTGTACATGTCCCACCCCTGGAAGTGTTTGGGAGGAGGTTGGATAGACCTTGGAGCAATCTGGTCTAGTGGAAAGTGCCTCTGACTATGGCATCTCATTGAAATTAGATGATCTTTGGGGTCCATTTGGACCCAAACAACTCCATGAGTCCAGATTTCTAATTACACTTTCATTCACCTGCCCAGAAAGGTCTTCTGCTCTTTTCATAGAATCATAAAATGGCTCTTTTCCTCAAGATCAGTCACTGAGAGCCAGTAACTTTTCAGTAGTGATGTGGGAATGTCTCAGCTTTGAAGCTGCTCCCTGGTAAGGGATGTCTGTTTTGCAGAGACCTCGTAAGATCAGTCCAATAGGACATGGTTGAGAGTAGGACAGTAAGATTTTATCTGTGCCAGCCCCTTGAGGATAGAGGAATGCTACTGATACCACCAAGTGAAGGGAATGTTTTGCCATGGAATAGTGGCAGATGTAATCATTGTTAAGAAAGTGCCATGGAATAGTGGCAGATGTAATCATTGTTAAGAAAGTGCAAAATTAAAATGGCTTGCATGAAGGTGCAGACATTTTCACCTTCTGATTTGCAAATCTGGCACTTGAAAACACAGGTATGTTTTTTACCTGTGACCGTGTTCAGAGGGTTCATGGATGAGGATCTGAGAGATGAGGATCTGACTCCATGTTTCAGAAAGCTTGACTTATTATTATATGATATATATTATATTAAAACTATACTAAAAGAATAGAAGAAATTATTTCTTCTGAAGGATAGTTAAGAATAGAATACCAAAGAATGATAACAAAGGTTTGTGGCTCGGCTCTCTGTCCAAGCCAACTGGGCTGTGGTTGGCCATTAATTACAAACATCCAAGATGGGCCAATCACAGATCCACCTGTTGCATTCCACAGCAGCAGATAATCAATGTTTACATTTTGTTCCTGAAGCCTCTCAGCTTCTCAGGAGGAAAAAGGAATTTCATAAAAGATGTCTGCGACATTTACTTATGTTTTTACTTTGTATACAAGGCATAGAATCATAGAGGCCATAGAATCCTTTAGGTAGGAAAAGCCCTTTAACATGATTGAGTAGAACCAGTAACCTAAAAATGTCAAGTCCACCACTAAACGACATCAGTGTGAGAGGAATCCTATGATTCAAGACAAAGGTAAAATATTGCAGATGGAAAAATGAGGTAAAAATAAGTTAAAAATATTCCCCAGCTAAAATTTTGGTACTATATGGTCACAGATAACATGCTGTAAAAACAGTCTTCCAGTATTACGCGAGTAAAACAGGATAAAAAAATGTACTTAAATATGGGAATTGTCTGTGCTAAAGAGAGGTTCCATGTGAGGATAAGTGAATAAAATTAATGATTAACACTTCTTTTTCTAATACAGATTAACCAAAAAATCATAGCGTGATAGAATCACAGAATCACAGGATGGTTTGGATTGAAAGAGGCTCTAAGCACCTCCTCATTCCAATCCTCCCTGCCACTTTCAGGGACACCTTCCACTGTCCCACGTTTCTCCAAGCCCTGTCCAATAAGGCTTTGGGCATTACCAGGAGTGGAACACTTTCATCAGAATGTAGGCTCCATTTTGGAGATTAAGCTTATGACACTCTATTTTTTGCTTAGAATCTGTTTTGCTTCCCTCACAACCCTGCAGCTACAACCACTGCAGGCTGCTAATTATCCCAGAAAATCCTAATTGCAACCAACTTCTGTCAAGTAAAAAACTGGTGTTAATTTTGTACTGGATGAAACCATTTAATTCATATACAGAAAAAAAAAAGGTACTCATTATATCTGCTTGTTCGTGTGAATCAGTCTTTAGGAACTTCCTTTGTGCAAAGTACTTAATGAAATTATTCTGCTTTCATGCCACAACAAACCTAACACCCACAACCAAACAAGAACAACAAAAATGAAAGCCAAACATAAAACCTGATTTCATATATCCACATATCCCTTTCTCTCTCTTTTTTTCTCTTTTCTTCTTTTTTTTTTTTTTTCTTTTTTTGAGTGAAACACCCAAATCTGTTCCTCATAGGCTTTAAACAAGCCTGTTCACAACAATAGCTGGGTTTCTTCCCAGAGTGCATTAAGCAGTATGACTGTACTGTCACACATAGTTCCTCTTTCATTCCCTTCCCCGAGGGAAAAGCATCACATGCAATAGAGACTCATTTTTGCTCCAGTGTTCAGTACTAATTGGCTTTTCCTAAATAGTGAAGGTGTCATGCCCAGGAATATCATGTTCCTGTAGAGCAGCTGAGAAATGCCATGGACTACCTGTGGCCAGATAATTTTTTGTCAGGAGGGGAGAGAGTCTCCAGGCATTTTTAGTTTTTCACCTTAATCTCATGATGAAAGTTTAGATTATTGTAGTCAAAAGCAAGCACAAAATTTTGATTACTTTTAAATTGTTCTTTTCCTTTGTGGAATTATTCTGTGTACTCAAAGCCAGATCTGAAGTCCTTTCACAAATGCAATTCCCATGCAAGTGAATTTGTTACACATCACTTCAGTTCTATTATACTTGGCAGATGATCTTTTGCTCACTTTTAACTATAAATTCCTCAGGAATTTTACAGACAGTACTTGAAATGGTAATTCAGGCACTCTGAAATGAAGCTGGTAGGCAAATGCAAAGAGCTGGAATGATGTATCATTATAAACAGACCATTTCAGCAACAATTTGTGAGAAGAAAAACACAAAACTGGAGTGTCAATACAGTGTTTCTTTTGAAAAATATCCAATATCTTCCAAAAAACCATGACAACCCAATACTGTACTTGGTTGTACTTTTTCTGTAATCTGTTTTTTTTAAACATCTGATTTGGCTCCAGTGATATTGTTCCCAGATGTCTTACAGATATTTTACCTGTTAAATTGATGACATTTGATTGTCTTTTTCTTTCTCCCGTCCCTTGGACTTTCATATCATATCATATCATGATAAGGTTTCTTGATTTTTGACCGGTATCACAATTTTAAAAACAGAGATGGCCATTATTTTTTACTTCCTGTTCTGATCCAAACCCATCCCTGCTTATCAATCTGCTCTTTCCAGCCAGGAATGGATTAATTTTTCAGCTCTGTAAAGTGACAGACCTTTCACCCTTAATAGCTTGAAATGGCAGCATGAGAACTAAGCATTCTATGTAAATAAAATGGGCTCAAGGTCTCTCAGAAAAATAAGCAAGCATAATTTTGTGTCTGGTTTGAGGATCTAGAACAGACTCTCCATGCTGAAGGAAAAGAGGCAAAAAGCATGCAGAAGAATCAGGATATGAAGCCAGCTAAAAAGGTTGCAATATCTTCAGCAGCAAGCCTGATTCTCCACAGCTCCTTCATATATACAGAGTAGAAAATTACTCAGTGGTCTATTTTCTGCCCTGTGGTCTGTTCCCCTGGGATTTGAGCTAAACCAGGGGCGCCAGAAGTATTGAAGGACCATTTAGCACAGCAAGAACACATCTATCTAAAGGGAAAAGAATCACTGCTGGGTTTTGTATAAAAAAACCAGACATCTTTCAGCTATGTGACAAGAAAAGTTTCTCTAGCAAGTTAGTAAAAGAAAAAATAATTTCAATATCAATCTTCCAACTTAAAAATAACAGCAAAATAGCTATTCTTTTTTGCCATGTTAAGTATGGTTTTCCTTTTCTGTAAATTTTTCATTACCTTGATTTACTTTTTCTGTGAAGAACAACAAAAAATCAACAGAACAAAAACCAATCAACCAACCAAACAAACAAAACCACCACCCCCCCAAAAAAAACACCCAAACCCAAAAAAAACAACAAAAAAAACCCCCATGAAAATCTTCCTGAATTACATATTTTTAGAATGTTGAAAGAAACATGTAGAATTTATAACACAGGAAGTCTGCCAGTTCATACCCTTAAATCTTACCCATTACAAAGGCCTTTAGGATATACTAATTACTACACACTGACCAAAACAGATGGGCAAAAGGTGTTGGAGAACACCTGTGTGACTGGAGTGGCCTTTTGCCTTTTACCAACTTTTAAAATCCTTTCCCCTCCTTTACAGGATATGAATACCTTGTGCTCAAAGGAGCCTTGGGAAATGTACCCAGAAGCAAAATGTGTCCAGAAGTAAGCAAGCTGTTGGAAATGGTGCTCACTCATCTGGAAGAGGAGCTGAGGACTCTCTACTAGTCTCTTTCTGTCAGCCTATATTGCAATCTAACTTCGTGTGCTTGAATTCCATGTAAAAGCACAATTCATACTCTTCTAGTTAGTCACCAGACTAAACAGAGATACCCATCTGAATTAGTCACTTCACAGTTCTGGTAAATGGACACTTCTCAGTGTGGTCAGTAGAGACTAGATGTGAATCATTTCATTCTAAAGTAAAAGATAAAAATAGGCCAAATGAGTCACTCCCAGAATTTCCTATTTCTCCACACAGACTAAAAATAAGGTCTTGGAAGACTAACTATGATTGAGACAACTTTTTTGTAGATCCTTAATAATGGATGAGATTGGTCCCATTGAGATGTCTGTCATTTCACTCAAAGCAGGTTCAAATTTAATCATCTTCTTGTCCCCCCAGTGGAAACCTTACCTAGTATGTTCCACTCCAGCATCCCTGTAGTCTGCACACAGACACCTGAAATGCTGGCTCAAGGGAAGGGGGAAATAAAACAGGGATTTCTGCTTCTGCCTCCAGAAATTCTGATGTCCTGGCTTTGTTCAGGCTCACGGCAGCACCTACAAGCCCAAGTCATGTGCAGGGATTTTGGTCCTACTGCATTGTAAACAGAAAAAGGAAACCACAGAACCACAGAATGGTTTGGGTTGGAAGGGATGATAAAGACCATCCAGTCCAACTCCAACTGCCATGGGAAGGGACACCTTCCACCATCCCAGGTCGCTCCAAGCCCTGTCCAGCCTGGCGTTGGACACTTCCAGGGATGGCAGAGTCATGGCTGCTCTCAAGAAATAATTTCTCCCTAATATCAAAACTAGCCCTGCCCTCTGGCAGTGGGAAGCCATTCCCTTGTCCTGTCCCTACAGGCCCTCTCCAGCTCTCTTGGAGCCCTTTCAGGCCCCAGAGCCTTCTTTACTCCAGGCTGGGCACCCCCAGCTCTCTCAACCCATCTCCAGAACACAGTTGCCACAGCCCCCTTGATCTGCTCTCCAAAGAAATGAGCATGAAATTCCAGAAAAGTGCTAGAGAGCCTGGAAGTCCAAGAGCTGTAGAGTAGAAGTTATACTAGGAATGCTTTTCATTTCCCTATCTACTGATGGTCACAAATCAAAACAAAGTGGCTTAGATGCAGGGCATGTAAATTAGAAAAGCTAGAAAATTAAATATTTTCACGACACGTTTTTTATTAAGCATAGTTATGTTAGTGATCAGATAATAGAAGATCTTTGCCTTGAAGCAGTGTTTCTCTGACATTTTATTCATATCCCTCCGATGTTCTCCCTTCTTAGCACATTTCAATCCTCACATCTACAAATCAAAAAATTAGGGCAAAAAATTGTCATGGGATTAAACATGATAGCATTCTACTAGATTTTTTTAACTTCTTTAAATCTCTGTTTCAGTATTAATACTTTTATTTTTTGTCAAATTTATAAAATTGTACTCCTTACATATCCCATGAAATATTCAAATTGCTATTTAAAAAGAAATCACTAGATTGTAAGTTTTATAAAACTTTTTCTAAGTTATCAGTTTATTAAAGTACTTTGTTTCTTCTGTAACTGCTTCCCTGAAGTGTCTCATCTTTTACTTGAGGACCAACAAATTTTCCCCATTCCAGAGAGATAAAAAAACTGATGCCCAAAAAACTTTCAAAGGAAATACCTAAATAGTGGAAGAGTTGCAAAAATGATAAAGTATTTCATTATTTTTATGGCTCCATTTGACAGGTAGATTTTGCAGCGCTTGGACAGTGTCCTACATCATGAAACTATAATTTCATACCTCACAGAGAAGGGGAATCAGGCTGCTTAATAGAGCCCAGTTTTCTTTCGAAAAAGTTTCTGTCAAAGCTCCTTACAATGAAAATGTTAAAGGAAACAAGACTAGTAAATTAGTTGGTAGAGTCCTAACACTAATTGAAAGAGACTTGGAAGAGCAGAAGATCACATTTTGGTAATGGTACTGCAGTATTTACCTGCAGGAAAGATGAAGGCTGCCTAAAGAACTACAGGAGGTGATAAGAATCAGTGGTAGAATGGGAGAAGAAAATGTTTGTTTCAAACAAGCATAAAGTGATTTGTGTGGGGAAACTAAACCACGATAGTCTAATCTTTATGTTAGAATAAATGTACTCTGTGTTAATTATTACAGCTCAGAGATGAAACTGGAGTTTATAACAGACAGTCCATGAAACTAACAGTGCAATGTTCAGCAGCATCCAAAAAAAAAAAAAAAAAGAAAGAAAAAATAAGTTAAGAAGAAGAAAAGAAGGAGAAAAAGAGCAAAAAACACTATTTGGAAAATTTTTAATTATATCTGTGTATGATACATCCTGAGCAGGTGGGATGCTCAGTAGACAGGTAGGTGAAATATTCCAGGTCACAAATTAGTGAGGAACAAGACATGAAAGAGGGAAAAAAAATAGTAGTCTGTGGAAGGGGCAATAAGATTCACTTCAGATTGCTTTTCCAGTTAAATCACTGAAATATCAGATGAACTTCATATGCAGGAAGTCTAAGATGAAGAAAATGGATGTGGTTATTCAAACAATCCATACTGAGGTGTGCTGAACAGTCCTGAGAGGTGCTCCAGTTTCTGGAGTCTGCCTTGGTTCAAGGGCAGGATGGACAAGACAATCCATGAAGGCTGTTAACACCACCTATGCCACTAGCAACATTTCTGGAAGTTCCCAAGCAACATGTGGAAGAGTATTCAGAAAAATTATCACTTTATATTTTTAGTGGGCGTGATTTTCCCCTCATGCATTGCTTTTGACCTCCTCCAGAAGCAGAGGTGGAAGCTTAACAGGGCAAGAGGACGTGGTCTCAAGTTGTGCCAGGTTTATATTTAATATACAGAGAATATTTATTCACTGAAAGGGCTGTCACGAATTGGAATATGTTGCCCAGGGCAATGATCGAATCAACATCCCTCAAAATATTCAAACGGTGTAGATGTGGTGTTAGGGGCATGATATGATGGTGAACCTGGTAGTGCTGGGTTAATGGTTGGACTCAATGATGTTACAGGACTTTTCCAACCTTAATGATTCTGAAATTATATGAATATATGGATCTTTGGCCAAAATGAGTGGGGTCATTTCATGTTCTTTCTATAAGCCCTCACCATCTGCTCATGTACCTCTCTAAGGCTAAAAAGTGGAAATGGGTCTTGCAGATGATACTGGCAGACCAGGATGTAATTATTGAAAAATTTTCTTTAGCAACAATTCCAGATGGCACTGACAAAAGTGAGAGGGAAGCAACCTGCGTCATGGGGACTTAGAACCATCACCAGGGGTCAAAGGAAGCAAATTTCTTCAATGGCCAAAATATATATATATATATATATATATATATATATTTGTACAACCCACATCTTCAACAGCACAATCTGAACTAAACTGGCATGCTATTTTTTTTTTCTCATTATTGCAGATCAAAGCATTTCAACAAAAAATTATGCTATCTAGGGAAAAAAAATACAGATTTTGTAGAAATTTCAGTTCTGGTAAAAGTATGTCCTTACCCTCTCTCCTTTAAAAAAACCAAAAATTTGCAGGTGGAAGTTCCCAATAAGTGCTCACTTGCAAGTTTGAGGGAGTTTAATTTAATACAGAGACCAAATCTCTGCTTTGGGTTCCTTATGGCACCCCATGGTCTGAGAACAAGGCTGGCAGTTCCAGTTAGCTGATGGCTGCTGGGCTGCAAAAGCACTGGAGGAAGAGCTGTGACTCCCTACATCTCTTGCATATGAAAACAGAATTTCACAGGGAATGTGGAAGGTGTGGGAATCACTGCATCATTCAGGTTAGAAAAGACCCCTAAGATCATCGAATCCAACCTCTAAATGATTGCCACCACACAAGAGCACTGAGTGCCATATCCAGTCATTAGTTGAATACTCCACCACCTCCCTGGGCAGTCCCTTCCAATAACTGGCAACAGCTTCAGAGAAGAAAATCTTTGTGATCCTCAGCCTGAACTTCCTTTGGCCCAGTCTGAGGCTGTTCCTCCTGCTGTCCCTGTTCTCTGGGAGCACAGCCCGACCTCCGGCTGTCCCCTCCTGTCAGGAGCTGTGCAGAGCCACAAGGGCCCCCCTGAGCCTCCTTTGCTCCAGGCTCAGCCCCTTCCCAGCTCCCTCAGCCTCTCCTGGGGCTCCAGCCCCTTCCCAGCTCCGTTCCCTGCCCTGGACACGCTCCAGCCCCTCAGTGTCTCTCTTGTGCTGAGGGCCCAGAGCTGTCCCCAGCACTGGAGGTGCCTCAGCAGTGCCGGCACAGGGACAGGCCCTGCCCTGGGGCTGTGTCACAGCCTGGCTGGGA
Organism: Zonotrichia leucophrys gambelii; assembly: GCF_028769735.1. Taxonomy (NCBI): domain Eukaryota; kingdom Metazoa; phylum Chordata; class Aves; order Passeriformes; family Passerellidae; genus Zonotrichia; species Zonotrichia leucophrys. The sequence continues at coordinate 3,718,491 of NC_088200.1, forward strand.
CAGCCCAGGGGCCATTGGCCTCCTGCCCCCCTGGGCACTCTGGGCCCGTGTCCAGCCCCTGGCACCAGCACCCCCAGGGCCTTTCCCAAAGGGCCCTTTCCAGCCCCTCTGCCCAGCCTGGTGCTGCAGGGAATAGTGAGACCCAAAGCAGGACCCACCTCTTCTCCTTGGTGCCCCTCACACCATTGGCCTCAGGCCATGGATCCAGCCTGCCCTGACCCCTCTGCAGAGCCTTCCTGCCCCCAGCAGATCCACACTCCCACCCAGCCTGGTGTCCTCCATGAATTTATCATGGGTAGACTCGATCCCCTCATCCAGATCCCCAGTAAAGATTTTAAACAGGGCTGGCCCAGCATTGATCCCTGGGCACAGCATGGTGGGCAGCTCCCAGCTGGGTGTGGGCCCATCCCCAGCACCCTTGGGCCAGGCCCTCAGCCCAGAGAGGATGAAGCTGCCCCCAGTTCCCAGCCCAGAGAGGATGAAGCTGCCCCCAGTTCCCAGCCCAGAGAGGATGAAGCTGCCCAGGCCCTGAGCTGCAGCTTTTCCAGGAGATGCCCTGGGAGATGGAGCCAAAGGCTTTGCTGGAGTGCAGGCACAGCCACAGCCTGTCCCTCACCCAGCAGGCAGGTCACTGCCCATCACAGACCAGGCTATTCAGGCAGGACCTGCTTTTTCTAAACCCATGCTTGTTGAGTCTCATCCTTTGTTTGTCCTGTATGTTGTATCATTCAAGCGATACAACTTGAGTGTATTGAATCACAGTCAAAATATTCCATAAAATATTTTTTTGCCAAGGAACAATAGGATGTGATATTCTCTCAGATAAAAAGGACCCATGGATTGCATCCAGTCCTTGTGCCAGCAATTGAACCATGCTGGTTTAAGTAATCTACAGAATAAAAAGAATCTTTCTCAGGAGTACAAATTTGCCATTATGTTAGCCATATAATCTGTATTAAAATTCTCAAATTCCAGTTAATTTTGAATGCCTTTTCATGGAAAATGATTCCTCTCAGAAAAAAAAAAAGCTAGGAAATAGCAAAAAGCCCTTCAAACACTGATATGCAAATAAATTACAACTAATGCCAAGTAAGCTGTTTTGAGAAAATTCCATCAAGCTACCTATTTTTTTCTGTCTTAAATTTGGATAAAATTTAATTAGAATTAATTCCAGAGCATTTATGGAGGATTTACATTTAGAAAAAAAAACTAGTGTGCAAAAGGTTTTAGACAAGATCTGCAGCTAATAAAACGTGATATCAATGTAATGAAAAATCCTGAAGATCTTCAGCTAATGAAATGTGACATCAATGTAATAAAGAAAAGTAAGCAAAAGACCATCTAGATGTTACTCAGCCCTTCAAAGTCACCTGTCTGGAATCATGAAAATTTCAACATGAAAGAAAGAAACCAATGTGAACATACCCAAAAAGAAGACAGAAAACAAGTTGGGGCTTTCTCAATGGATGAGGAATTAAGATGCATTTGCTACAGTCTGGATCTACTGAGGTATTTTTTATGAAGAATTTTTGCAGTGCAGACATTTAAACAGAAGAGGTACTTAATGAGAGGATTATGTAAAGAAAAAAAAAGAGCAAGTAAGGATCATTCTTGATGCCTGAGTTCTGGAGTGCTGCAGAATGAGGACTGATATCCCCAAGACAGTGTCTGGTGCTGTTTGCAGTTAAAGTGTTGTTTTGGAAGACATTTGCTTCTCCACTAATGGATTGAGACACAAAGGAAGAATGAACTTTAAGTACCATTTTGTAAATTATCTGTGCTGTAAATCCGTTGCCTTTGGGAGGGTTGATGTTCACAAACATGTGGAAGGTCCATCCAGCAGCACCAGCAAGCTGAGAAGCAGACTAAAAGTACAGAGTTCAGGTCACTGTGGAATCAGGGGCAGTATAGAAAAAGTTTTGTCTCTGAATGCAGAATGTTTATCATTTTTAGAAATGCAAAAGCTGGTTTTCATTGTTGATTTTAAATCAAACACAGAAAACGTTGTCTGTCGCTGTTTTAAATTGTTTTGAATAGTAAAGTACCCTGGGACCTTTGCTGCATGAAAGATAGTACCTCAAAGTGCTTTATTGTTGTAATTTCCATGGAAATTAACATTTACTTGCACAGTTATCACACTTTCTGTGTAATGTAGGGTATAACCATCTAAATCCCTTTGAAATACAGTTGCTGAGGTATCATCAATCTGACTCAAGATTTGTTCTACTTTTCTGCTTGAGTTTGCTGAACACTTTTGCTTTTCCTCCTGGTGTTGAGCTATACAAGTTAATGCTGAAATGAACTTTAAAATTCAGCAGCCATTTGCTTTTGTTTGATTTTATTTCCCCATCTGTTCTATTCATTTACTTGTCTATCCCTCCTTCTGTGTCCACTGCAGAGAGTTAATAACTATATGCTCTTTGCAGCACCAGTGGAAAACCGCCAAATATAAATCCTCGGAGATTTTCACCTATGCTCCACACCCAGGCTGGCATTCATCTCAAGTTGCACAAGGGAGGCTTAGAATTGGTATTAGAGGGGGAAAAAGAAGCTGTCACAACCTGGAGCTGATTTCCCAGGGAGGCTGCAGAGTCATCTTCCCTAGAAGGATTTAAAAGACATGTGGCTGTAGCACTGAGACATGGTTTAGTGGTGGGCTTGGGCAGCACTCAGTCATTGAATTCAATAATCTTAGAGGTTCTTCCTAGCCTATATGATGTTATGATATTATTATCCAAGTTCAAGAATAAGTTATTTTATCACCTATCTTCAGACAAGGAGACTCCCATCAAATTTTTTCAGTCCTTCCTTCCTTTTCTGTGCTGCACCCGTAAGCATGTGCAACACACCCAATGTGGACCTATCCAAACACTGAATGATAAAAGTGAAATAATGCACCTATGTAAAATTATGTTTTAGACTAGATGACTTTTAAAATGATCACAGGACATTAGCTGAAGAAGGTGCAGGAACTGTGAAAAGAAGGCAGATACTGAGTGTGCAACTAAACAAACATTTTGCAAGTGCATGTGAGGGACTGAAGCACTCAAAGAGAGCGCTAATTTCTGCTCAAGTATCTCTTCACTGGGGACAAAATGGGAGGTATTTCCAGAGACAAAGAGGAGGTAAAGAAAGAAGCTGTTACATGTGTCTCTGGAGCTCCTTGGAACAGCAAACTGATGGTGTAAATTATCTCTAGGTATAGTAACTAATATACCTAGAACCAGAGTCACTGCTGGTAAGTCTAAGTTAAATGTTGCATTTCACTGTACTAGCTTTCCATAACTGATTGAATTTCTCTATTATTGCTTGATGGAAATGAATTCCTTTCTTTATCTTGCAGTAACAAAACCAACCTCTAGTTCCAGTGGGAACACTTTGTTTTCTATGCCTAGGATTACAGTCCAAACAGCTTCGTCTTTACAGAAGTGAAGATGGCACAAGAAAATTATGATATATGAGGAATACAAAATACAGCTGGAAGCTTCAAGGAAATTCATACAGCTGAGTTCCTGGTTATTAATTTTTCTTCTGTTGTTTATATTGTCTTCATCTAGAACTTTCCTTCTAAAATGCACTTTTTTAAGAACATCCACACATACTCACTTTATCTTCCCTCTAAAAAGTAAGAACTAACGATGATCCTTATGGAATGGCATGTTGTTTCAAAGTATTGCTGCAATTACTTTTATAACACACCAATAATCAACTTCACCAGGGACTAGAATTATTTTTTTTTTAATTAGTTCAATTTACTATTACTTAGTTGTCAGTGAAGGTGATATACCTGCTTTCAAGGGGCATTATTTAATGCAAATATTTTGTCATTAAAGAAAAGTCATGGAAAAATAGGATGATATCCACATTGGACAAGATAAGGTTAAACAGCATTAGCAGCAGCCTTGCAGATAGACCAGAGCTAGGAGTTAGCAGCTCTAAAGTCTTCACATGGTCAATGACATGTGAGACCTTGGACAAGTCATGTCACCCTGGTGTACTTCAGTTTTCTTGCCTGCAAACTGGGTGCTAATAATAAAAAGACATAACAAGTCATGGTGGAGAGCATGTAGACATCCTCATTAGTGCCACAGAGAAATAATTTGACCAGAATCCTTTGTCTCAATAACTGTTTTTTCTATATAATGAATTCCAAAATTCCCTGACAGGAGGCGTTATAGGTGCCCTTACCTAGAGCTGCTTTATCCATCTATCAAAGCATCAAAGGAAGAAGAGAAAATGGTAGTTAAATTTCTGCTTATTTTCTCTGGTGTTCTACTCTAAGTTAGTGCTAATGTCAATTAGGTATATTCATCAGCTTTGACATTTTGTACTTGACAAATTGATGGAGGTTTAGAAATGTAGTACAATTTTTCTTATCAAATTTTTTTAAAGACTTTTAATTACTATGAATCTTAATCAATATGGGTTTTACTTCTGATTAAAGTAGCCATTGAAATCTTGACAATGCTTGACACACTCCATCTGAATTTAATTAACTTTTTTTCTTTCCTTCTTTCCTTTTTTTTATTAGATGCTGTGGAGGGAAAGAGAGTGAAGAAGCAAGAAAATTCAGCTTTATACAGAGTAATAGAAGCAGGCTGTAGCATAACAAAATTCTGATTTTATTTACTTAACGAGAATACCCAAGTTGATCAATACCTACTATTGAAGTCACAGTTGTTTTGTTTTGGTTTGGAGGGACCTTACAAATCATCAAATTTTGACTCCCTCCCACATGCAGGACGTCTTCCACTAGCCCAGGTTACTCCCAACCTCATCCAACCTGGCCTGGGACACCTCCAGGGGTTGGGCAGCCAGCCACAGCTTCTCTGGGAAACCTGTGCAGGGCCTCACCACCCTCACAGCCAAGAATTCCCCCCAATGTATCCCGTCTAACCCTGCCCTCTGGCAGTGGGAAGACATTCCCCCTTCTCCTGTAACTCCAGGCCCTTTCCCAAAGTCCCTCTCCAGCTTTCCTGAAGTCTCTTTAGGTACTAGAAGGGGCTCTAAGGTCTCCCATGAAGACTTGTCAACAATCTTCTCTTCTGAACAATCCCAATTATCTCTCAATTTGATGATTATGGACATGGCAGGAGGAAATTTTTATGAAGTACAAATTGTTTGATTTCTGCTGGATATTTGTAAATGGTGAACTTGTTATTTTTAATTACCATGTTATTTCAGAGAATAAAAATAATCTGTCCTGTATTAAACAAGACCAATCAGAGAAATGCAGAATAATAATGTATATAACAATTCCTTAACAAATTCTCCATCATACCCACTTAACTTTTAAGTAAAAATTGCAGTTTTCAGAGAAAATATTCATAATCAAGAACCAGGAAACTTGTAATCTTCATTTGCATTTGTGTGTAGGGTTGTAGAATCTTGACAAAGCTGTGGTTGTATAGTATGGCAGCCCTCCAGGGTTTCATTATACCAAGTCATCATCAGTGAGGGACACACCCTAGAATGAATTTAAAAAATCTCTTTTGCCCTCTTTCCTCATCAATCCGAGATTCTAGAAATGAAATGTTACTTCAAATTTTGAGAAAGAGTCACAAACAGAAGTAGAACATATCTTACTGCTTCTAGCAGTCCATTTTTCCCAGCTTAATATAATAGAATTATTCATGTTTGAACTTTAGCAGGTTTCTATTCCAGTCTTCTGCTTGAGGTAGGATTGCTCTGAATTCAGACAAAGTTCCTGTCAGCTTTCACCAGTTCAGTGTCTTCCTGGGTGAAAGATTTCAATGCTTTCTTAGGCAACTGTTCTAATGCCTGAATATTCTTGCCTTGAGAAATATTTCTTTATGTCAAATTGTAACTATTCTCATTCTAATTTTCAACCATTTTCTTTTTTCCTCCTGCCACCAACCTCATTAAACACTCTCCACCTACTCAGAAACTCCTTGCAGATATGGAAAGGATGTCCTCTATGCCATTTCTGCTCATAGTCAGAATTCAAATTCCCAAATTCTCACAGGGAAAATGCTCTGGACCCAAATATTTTGTTGGCCCTTTCCAGACCCATTGCAATTTATCAATATATTTCTCATCTCAAAGTGTTCAAAAGTGGCTCATTGCACAGAAAAAAAAAAAAAAAAAAAAGAATCTTTATCTCTTTCTAAGGCAACTTAAACTAGTCTTGGCTACCTTCCTATAGCTCAGCACTTTGTAGAATTTCATCAATATATGATGAAGGGAAGTATTTCTAACTTGAATTTACTTAATTTTGGTGTAACAGCTGTTCTCTGATTAAAATCAACAAGTTTCATATTACTCAGGGATTAAGTCTAACACAGTTAAAATCTTTATCAAGCTCACAGCATATCAACTTTAATAGCAAAAGCCCACTAAGGTATCTCTGGAGATATTAGCAAACCCTATGCGTATGTTATATGATTCCTTATTTATATAAAATACATGAGAACAATTGCTTGTTAGATCTTGCCTTCATATGAAAGGTGAAACCTTGCTTCCTATCAACATCCATGGGAGATTTTCCATGAACTTCAGTGGGAGTCATAACTCCTCCAGAATGTACAAACAGTGTTTCTGTCTGAATATGAATTCAAGCATTAAGCTATTAATAATAAATGTAGAATTTGAATTGAAAAATAGGCAAATGTTTTATAAAATGTGATGCCTGAATCCCTTAGACACTGTATGAGAGACACAGCTCAGGGTGACTTAAACAGCCATGAGCTACTTTATGACCTTCTCAATTTCTGTAGGATGATGTCAGTCCTGAATTCAGCCGCCTCATCTTTATCTTTGGCTTTCACATTTTTTAACATCAATAGTAGTACTTGTGCAGTAATGAATGAGGATGTATATGATGTACACTGTTGATAGCTGCTTCTGATTTATACCTTATTTTCTCTTCCTAATTGCTTAGAACTATTAAAAATGCTGAGAGGAAAGACATGTGATTAAACCTTTATAAAGGAAAATCATTCAGAAAACTTCATGGAGGCCTGGAAATTTTGCAAAATCACATTAAAGTGAAACAAGGTTGCAAAACATAGAGTAGATAGAAAAAAAAAGCTGAAGTTTTACTGGAAGAAACAAACCCAGATATTTCCAATTCTTACATCCATTGATCTGTCCATTAATCAGGAGATGTGAAAGCTTTCATTCAACATTATTGTGCTGAATTTCCAAGAATCAACTACAAATACAATAGTAGTAGTAGTAGTAGTAGAAATAATAATAATAATAATAATAATAATAATGATAATAATAATCTTATAAAACCAGTAGAAGTATCAGTACTGATTCTTGGAAAATAAAGCAGAAAACTGATTTTCTCTGGCAGTTCACTTCTGTTTGTACAAGACTCCCCAGCTTTGTGTCCCAGGCTCTGTTTTGTTTTATTCATTTCTTTGCACTGAATTTAGGATGCCTGCATCTCAGGCAGGTGCCTATTTATTTGATTTAATTCTTGCTCTTTCCTCTTTTTTGATTTCTTTCTGGATCTTTCCTCAAGGCATTGAGTCACAGATGTTCACCCATGACAAGGTCTTGACTGTTCTTGAAATCAGTATATCTGGGCGGAAATAAAACATTCTCAGTGACGTGCTCTCAGCAGAAGGCCAATGCACAGAAGTGTGAATTTTTTCTTGAAATAATCCGCTAAGAAGAAAGCATAATAAAAGCTTTCTGGCTAATTTAAGGGTTCCTCAGAGGACTGATAGAACCTCCCAGCTCAGTTCCAAAAAAACAGAGGGCATGAAGCTGCTGAGTTGTCTCTACCGTGGAGAGCATGGCAAACCTTTGGCTCTGCAAGCTCTCTGGTGCTGTAGGAATCCCCCTGCTTTCTCAGGCAGAGAACTGTTCATCACCACAGCTGGACTACACTGTTGCTGGACTACAGTTCAAAGGCAAATCTCAGCCTCAAGCTTACACAGAGCCACATTCCCAAATCCATCTGTACTTTTTCCTGTAACCAAAAGAAGTGTCTCTTTCTAGCCAGGCACACTTTTAACAGCAGCTGAACAACAGAAGAAGGAAGATGCACCTCATTTGACAGCCTAGTTCATGTATCCCAGCTGTTCCCAGAAGCACCATAAAATGCCTTTCCTGTAGGAGCCAAATATTCCCTTCCATTAAAAGCACAGAACACAAGAAGTTGTGAGTAGTAATACTATACACTTTTTGCAAGCATGATGGAGTAGAGACATCAGGATAATGGGTAATAATGAAAAGGAAAACCAGCAAGCAAGTCTCTGTAGTCATATAGACCAAACTGACTGTGTGACATTTCAATTTTGAATAAATGTCATAAACCATAGAAAATACAGGTTTAATGAATATGCCTACATAAAAGCATAAACAAGACAAACCTTTTCACTGCGATGTTTATATTTACAGCACATAAGTTACAAATTAAATTTACTCTGGGATGTGCTTCTGATATGAATGACTTTTCTGTAGAGAAATATTACCCGTAATCATCAGATCACTGAGAGCAGGAAGGATCCATTAGTGATGTTGGGGATGATGAACTGAAGTAGTGTTTAGTGGGTTTTAATTATGCTAAAAGATTAAAGTGCTCAGGAAAGGGTGTAAGTCATACCAAAGGGAAGGAAAATGAACTGACTTTATTTAAGTAAGTAGACATGTTTATTTCAAACAATTTTAAGCTGATTGCTTATTACATTAATATGTTTTAAGAAGCTGATCTATTCCAGTACTTTGCAGTTACATTGTTTAATATCGGCAGTCAAAACATTGAAAAACTAGGAGTCTTGGCTATAAAGTTTTTAAATTATGAGATTAAAAAATATGTACAAGTATTTTTCATATTTTAGCTACAGAAATACACAAAATCCTCACTGCAATCAGAATGTTATAGTTAGATTTTTTTTTCAAATGCAAGTTCCCTCAAAGACTCATGAGATCAGCCTTTAAAAATTGTGCCGGGGTGAAATACTGCCTTCAATGGGGTAAAGAGAAAATATACTCTTTGATTTCAAGCAGATTTCAATTTAAAAAATCATAATAAAATTTTAGCATGTGGGTCCTCTACTGTCTGTAAATTAACAGCATCTCTCTGGTAACTCATTGCAGCCTGGAGTTTGATATGAAGCTGCTTAGAGCAGAGTGAATTCACAGAGACCCTGGGCCAAGGTCTTTCATCGCCCTGTACCCCTTAAAACCTCCAGTAATTACATTAATGTGATTTTACAAGTGCCAGACAGAGCAGACTCATTCCTTGTCAGGTCACCCTGAATCAATGTATTCCTCCAGCCTTCTTACAAAGACAGAGACACAATAGTTGCACAGCCCCAACATGGTCCCTAGGCCACACAAGTCACAAGACAACATGTAGCCACTACTAAGAGGGAGAAAGGAAGTGAGAAATATCATGTGTCTACCTCAGAATATTTTCTTCCTGCCCAAAGACTCCCAGATCTTCACTGATAGCAGTGATGACAATTATTGCCAATGACAATTCACTTAATGACAATTCACATCATTGTCAACCTTTGTACGCACCAAAACATCTAATTTACTCCCTGAAACATTCACAAACAAAACACCATTTCATTTTTTAATAATTCCATGAGGTTTTCTATGGATAGGAATGTACAATTACTTCTTGATACCAGCTCTGTTCCTGGAGAACAAACACGTCATTGCTACTTTCCACATTAGCTGAAGCTCTAACCTTGAGGTTTTTTCCTTCCAAGGTGTCTCATGGTACTTATAATCCAACAAATAATTTTTTGCTCCTGCTCATTTCATGCCTTAACCTCTGTTAAACAAAGTTGCAACCTATTCACAGCCTTCTACCACTCTAACTCTAATCAATTTTCTTCCAATTTTTAAGGCCTGAACTCCCTCAGAAATGTAAATTACTGAGAAACTCTGTGCATGAAACTTGACTTAGACAAAACCAGCCCTTTGGCTTGGAAAACACAGTGGTCATCCCACTCTATTACTTATATTCATATACCTGGATAATAGACAGAATTATAGCTTGGACTTGTTTTGTTAAGTTAGCAGCTTCTAGCATTAATATGTTTTGTTTACTCTCTCATTACTAAAACCTCCCTTTAAAGGTTTCAGTGAAAGGACAGAGAATGCTTCTAATACATCAAAAGGTGTTTTAATGAAGGCTGTGTGAGCACAGATTTTTGCTTGGCCATTCATGCTAATTTATGCCTTAACAATATAAAGTAATATAAAGAATAAAAATATGATGCCTGAACTATTTTTTCAAAATGGAGTGTCCACCCCTGGGCTGCAGAGTTATCATGACTCTAATAAGACAATTTTCTAATTGGACATTAAGCATCATTTTCCAGTCACCAACTAATTGAATTTCATTTAAGGCTTTTCAATTGGGAAAAAACCCATATGTTTTCCCCAGAAAAGGCTCACCCTGCTTTCCTCCTACCTTTCAGCTTAACACCTCAGTGGGCTTTGTGGTCTGTAATATTGAATTTCTGATTACAGAGGAGATGTTTACAACACAGATGATAGTTATAAGTAGTGCATCTCAGAGCAAATTGAATTTGTTTCCACTGTGCTGTTAAAAAAATGGAAAAAGGAATATAAACCCTACCTTGTTTATAGTTTTATAAAGTTATATTCATTAAATCCACATGCTTGGCATTTCATGTAGTTTTCTCCATAAAAAATAAAAATGTTGGTTTTGTTTAAGGCTATTTCATGGCAGGGATTTACATCCCAGTTGTTGCTCTTCATTACCAACAGTTACCCAGGACAGCTCCTAATACTCAGAGCTGTGGTCTGCTCAAATTCCTGTTGAATGTAAGGAAAAGGTTTTTAGCTGGAATAATACCAGCATGGCAACAGGGCGAGGGGACCTATCTTGTTTAATTGAACTGACGTACATAGTTTAATATTAAGACCTAGTCTAATCCTGCTAATGGAAAAATTTAATATTCTGATAGAATCACTTGATGAAATAGAATATTATATCCTGTGTTAAGAAAGAGAGAAAAAAACTTTAATTTGCACAAGCTTGATAGTTCAGCATGTATTTTTTATTAGGAATCATATGATTCTTATCCTTAGCCCAGTGCCGATGTTTTCTTTTATATGGTGGTTTCAGATAAAGCATCAGAAAATCTTGTCTTAAAACAGAGTCGTATTTCACTTTGATATAGTAAATTAAATGAAGTTTTGTCTGATACTTGATGGCTTTGCTGGTCAAGATGGTGCTGCAGCCTCTTGTATTCATTTTGTGGTGTGGGGTTCAAACAGAGAATCAATCACAGAATCCCAGAATCACAGAGTGGGTTGGGTTGGACCCATCCTGTTCCAAGCCCCTGCCATGGGCAGGGACACTTTCCACTACCCAAGGTCACTCCAAGTCCCATCCGACCTGGCTGTGGACACTTCCAGGGATGAGGCAGACACAACTGCTCTGGGCAGCCTGTGCCAGGGCTTCACCACCCTCACATACCTGCCCTGTCACAGCATAGTGAGTTAATTGTTGTGGGAACCTAAACTACCTTTATAGTAGCTTAATTCTGCTAGGAACATTATTCAGACGAGCTTCTGTCTACCCTAAAGGATCTGGTGAGTTCTCAATGTAAAAAAAAAACACAAAGAAATAAATGCTATCCTCTGTTTGGGTTTGGGATGGTATCTAGCATTGGTCAGCAGGTGGTGAACAGTTGTGTTGTGTATCACTTGTTTGTTTTTCCCTTTTTGTTGTCATCATTACTATTTACTACTATTATTATTAAATTTTGCTTTATTTTCAGTTATTTAACTGTTCTTAACTTACAACTTTTTCTTTTGATTCTCCTGCCCATTCACTGGGGTGTGGGGGAAAAAGGGGCTGAGTGAGTTGCCAGCTGAGCTTACACCATGACGCCATCTCAGCATCCTTTGATCCTGGTGGCCAGTGTTTCCATGATCCCTTCATCCTTCTTTATTTCAGCATAGAGACAAGTTGGTAGGATCCCACACAATATTGCAGACAGAGAAATAGAGGCTCTTATTCAAACTTGAGGAAATCTGTAATGCACATGAATGTCATAAGTGTCAGCTAAAATGCTGAAGAAGTGAATGTTTTCTGTATTTTAGGAGATAGAAAAAGTCAAAGCATTCAATTTAAGAACTGTTGGCAGTGCTGGTAGTTTCTACCTGGTGGAGACCACACAGGTGAGTGTAGGATGCAGCTCCAACATAGTTTTCTGTTCATGGTTTCTTTTGTGCTGGGGCATGCACTGTTTGTGATCATCCCAAAATAAGATTTTACTTATGTTTAAAGTTTTTTTGGGAATGGAGCCTCAATCACCAGGCAAAAATTGCCCATGAGCTCAGCCATAACGTGTTGGGATAGAAGTTTCAACCATCTGTACCCCACCTAACAGGACTTCATCACTCTCTCATGTGGGTCTTGAGAAAGGAGTTTTATTACATTTCTTCCCATTAATGCTGCTGTAATTTTAGTGAATACCATTGGAACTAGAAATTGCTGGACAGAAGTAATTATCATCTGTCAGTAGAACATGATTAAAAAAAGGAAAGAAAAAAGGATACAATGATCGTGTCAGTGTTTTTCACATAAGTCCACAGGTTCTGATCATTTTGTGTTAAAAAACCTTAACTGAATATTGAGTCTCAAAGGAAATTCTCAAGTGCTTTCTTTTCCATACAAAAATTCCATTATCACACCATATTTTTACAGTTGAATGAATATTTCCTGTGAAAATGCCATTAAATTTAGTTTTCAAAGGCCCTGCATCCCACCTCATTCCTATCCTAATATATCTTGATCAAGTCTTTCATGTATACAGCTAAGTTGAGAATTCTAGCATACATATTCATAGACCAGTTTTTACAGATACAGTAATTGCTGCTTTACATGCTCCACAAGGTTTTATAAAATATTAATTGGCTATTATTCCTGTTGCAGGTGGAAACACTAGAAAGATGGCTCCCTCCTGCAATATAATAAACTCATTTTCAAGTTACTTTATTGCATTGTGAAGCAGAGATATGTGCACTGAAACCTAGCACAGTCTCAAGCTACACGATGTTATTCCGAATTTCTATTGCCTCAAAGTTAAGATTTTGACAACTTTAAAGTTGTAAAAGTTTTAATAACAGTGAGATTTTACTCTTAAGTGTGTCTGGACTGTGAGATGGATACATGAGAACAGATTCCTCAGGCTGTATACAGATTTTCCAGAGGTCATGGTCATGTACATGTATTTTTTCCTATGGTAAAAAAATACTTTTGCATGTTTTTCTGACATGTAACTAAGATATGTTCAGGGCTCATCCCTTTTGTATTGTGTTCACTTAAAAACCCACAAGGATTAAAAAAAGCCAGGGAATCCCCATGCTAAAGGATTTCATCCACATCGACTACACAGAGCACAGTGGCTTATAAAATGTGGAAATAAAAGACAAAGCTCATTCTAAAAGAACCTGGAAAAAGAACTGTTAGAAAAGGAAAGAAATGTTTGTGTCCTTATTTTTTGGTCATTACTTGAAAGAAGTGTTGGGAGGTTGAAGACTTTTGGAAGGAACATTGGTGTTGTTGAGTAATTAGACTTTTGATGGGAAGTAATTTAATCTATGGGAAAAAAAAAAAAAGTGTTGACCTAACTGTTTTCAGCTGCACATAGACATCCAGGGCCTTACATTGGACAGCATTATTCCACAGTAAAGATCCTCTAAAATGTGTGCAGCAAGAGTATCTGGTCTCCAGGACTGTGACACCCTTCTTTCAGTCTTGTGAATGCATGAAAGCCTCATGGCACTGTCCTGGTGGAGATTCTTGTTTACACATTTTTAATTCTTACTGGAACAATACTAAAGGAGACCAACAATCTGATGATCTGTCTGAGGTGTCATGCCCTATGGGCTGGATTCATGTGCACATCAGCTGCAGAAGTGTCTGTGAAGGCAGCTGTAGAGATCTCAGAAAAAGAGATTACACATTTCAGAATTATCAAGCAGCTTAAATATTAAAATGGATGTCGCTATCTGAAATAATAACCCCATTGAACAGGAAACTCTTGCAATGCACTTCAGTGAGGTGTGGATATTCCTAATTACCTAATCTGGCTCTGGAATTACCAGTTTAAGGAGTGTCTAAACACAGACACAGGGTCTTGTAAAGAAAGAAGACATGGTTTATTCTCCTTAGGGTACAAGGTGGAGGATTTCACAGATGAAGCACACTGATTGTCAGAACTTTACACTTGCATGCATTTCAGCAAACACAGAAATCAGAGTTCAGGGGCTACAAGTTATCTGGTTCTCTTATCTCTCTTATTAATTAATTAATTAATAATTATTTTAGTAGTAGTAGTAGTAATAATAATAATAATAATAATAATTGTTATTTTCATGTTAATTAATAATTATTAAATTATTAATAATTAGTTAATTAATATATAATTAATATTCCACTTTCTACTGGTTAAAAATTCTCTCTTCTCATGCTGATTACTCTGCATGCTCAATCTTCCTCTTTTGAGTTGGGGGTTTCTTGGCTCAGAGGTGTTGATCTCCCCCTTGCAGGCTCGAGATGCAGTGAACTGGCTCTGATCCTTGCATCACACAGGGCAGGGGACCTGTGGTGCCAGCCAGGTGCCAGGGGACACAGCAGGAGCTGACACTCAGCAGGAAAACCCCAGACTGCTCAATAAAACCCAGGTGGTCCTTTGTTCAAGACCCTGCCTTTGAAGCTTTGAGGTCTGCTTCACTGAAAGGCAAGAGCCTGTTTCACCTTCTCATTCTTTGTAAATCACCGGGGGAACTTTTAACTATTTCTTACCTTTGAAATGTCGGCATTGCTGGAAACAACATAATCACAGAAAAAATATCACAGAAAAATATTTCCAATCACAGAAAAAACATTTCCAGTTATGTGGAAAATAAAGATATAAATCCTCTCTTCTCCTGCAGTCACAATCACATGAACTGCAGTACACAATGACAGTGCAGAATTTAGGCAGTGCAAAATTAAACATTTCAGCATTAGAAAAATTAGTCTCAACAGCACCAATAAAACAATATGAAAAATGACCTTTTATTATTAATGTATATTTTATAAATTCTCTGGGAAGAACTTGAATAAAGCAGAAAAAACAGAAAATCCTGGCTATAATCCAAATTCATAGAAGAAAGTAAATATGTCATTATACAGGCTATAGGCATGAAAACAAATTCTGTTTTCTCATTTTTACTTGTAGGTCTGATATCCAAAATTAAATAAATGTTTAATTGTGCAAAACTTCTGAAAGTAATATCTCAAGTTACATACAAGTAATCTCTTGTGTAATGATTGATCTGCTGGTCAATAATGTTTATGAAAAATCAAAAGGTAAAGAAGTAGCTGGAAAATTGTAGATAAGTTTGGGATTTATTAAATGTTTATGTGTATTCAAGGTTTCCAGAATCTAGAAAAACATCATAATGGAATTACTGAAGCAGCTATTGCTGTCTTCAGTTTTTGCATCCTTGATCTTTGGTGTAGTCCTTGGTACAAATTACTGTAATCCAGCTGACTTTGTCACGGCAAGAGAGATCTTAATCTTCAGTTACTGTATACGAAGTTTAAATATAATTAGCTGGAAAAGTTATGACCTTCCTTCAGAGAGGAATTTCTACAATTTCTTTGTTAATGTGGAAGCAGACTTCAGGATTAGCAAATAGGGATTCATGTGGATCTTCACTTTTTTCTCTATCACATGGAGGATTTTAGGAAGACATTTTTACTTACATGAAGTTAATTTGCCTGGATTTCATTTGGAAGTTTTGGGCCTATTCATTCTTCCACTAATTCAGGAAATTTCCTTTAGAATTTTGAGGGCTATTCAATTTTCTGTCAATTCACTTGGTAGATTGTGCCTGACACACAGAAGCTGCCTCAACAAAGGGAAGATTTTGTGGGGTCTTTTTACAGTTCAGATTTTCCATTACTGTGATCTATCTAATCAGCTGTATTGATCTACTGCTTAGTTAGAATAGCTAGTAGTGCATTAGGGGCTCAAACATGGTTCTAAAGTGTACTCAAATTTAAGGCAATTTACATCACCCATCTACTCCTAATGGTAAAGGAATAATTCAACAAAATGCTACAAAGGCTGGGAGATGTAGCATTAAAAAAGGCTTTTCTGAAAATATATTCTCGGAACATCATGTAAATCTTGGACAACATGAGAAATCCTTTCCAAATTTGTGCCAAATGAACCTGTCAAATTACATGCTACCTATTTGAAAGTTAAATGAGACACTTTTCTCACAGGGAATATGTTCCTTGATTATCCCTATGAACGCAGCTCACTTCTGTTGGCAAGAAGTCTTTTAATAGGTTTTCTCACTGTCATCAAGCAGCAGAATTTGAAGTGTATAAGAGTTAAAAAAACTGTATATATTATGAACCAAAGACATGCACAAAGTAGAAGAAGAAACCCTGAATAATGTGGTGAAGCAATTCAAGGAGAACTCAGAAATTTGCCTGGCATATATTTCCTTCATAATCACGTTGCTCATCCATTTTTTCCTTCCCTGAGCTCTTTAAATTACATCATTGGTTATTCAGTCATAAAGAATAAAATTATGGGGGGCAAAGGCCAAGCAACTTTGGGACACATTTTATAAAGACTTTTAATAAAGTTTTATGCAAAGTTTTGGTTTTTTCTGGTATAAAATATGAAATCAATTCTGCTTTTAAGCTTATGAAACAAAGTTTTCTTGTGACTACAAAAAGTACTGTCTTCTTAATTCTTCCTTTAGTAATGTTCTGTTTTAAAAAGTTGAAGTTCCCTTCTCTGTTGGAAACATGGTAAGTATTGCTGCCTTTTTGAAGCACATTTGTTGTGTTTATATTTTTATGAAGAAATATTTATCTGTCCCAGTCAGAGACTTAATGGCTGGCGAAAAGTAGAATAGCATATATTCTAATTTCTGCTTCTTACAAAATCTGGATTTTGGATTTGATCATAAGTATGAATATAATTTCTTTATTAAAATAGAATGCAATAAGCATGACTATTGTCCTTCCCCACAATAAAATTGATTATTTTGTGTTCTCTCTGAGAAAGCAGCAACAGGAAGAAATAATGCTTAGCCAGCTCACTAGTCCTGCAATTCTAATACATGGCTCATGGCCAGAATCACCTAATCATAGGATTGTTAAGATTGAAAAACACATCTAAGATCATTGAGTCCAACCAATAAACCAGCACCACTGTGTCCACCACCAAACCATAT
Source organism: Zonotrichia leucophrys gambelii (assembly GCF_028769735.1). Classification (NCBI taxonomy): domain Eukaryota; kingdom Metazoa; phylum Chordata; class Aves; order Passeriformes; family Passerellidae; genus Zonotrichia; species Zonotrichia leucophrys. Next base: position 3,735,714 of record NC_088200.1, read on the forward strand.
CCCCAAGTTCCACACCCACATGCTCTTTTGAATATTTCCAATGATTATTTCATCACTTCCCTGAGCAACCTGTTTAAAGCTTTGCAATCCTTTTCATGAACAAATGTTCACACAATCAGAGAAGCATAGAATATCCTGCGTGGGAAGGGACCTACAAGGATGATCAAGTCCAACTGCCAGCCCTGCATGGACCCTCCAACAATCCCACCCTGTGCATCCCAGAGAGCGCTGTCCAAAGGCTCCTGGAGCTCTGGCAGCCTCAGAGCTGTGCCCATCCCTGGGGAGCCTGGGCAGTACCCAAGCACCTTCTTGGGGAAAAACTTTATCTTAATATTTTAACTCCCACTTTGCTGGGGGGATACTCAGATTGTATTTCTCTTCATCAGTAATTTGCAAGACAGCTCATTAGCCCGTTATAATATGGTAGAATACTTTTCCCTGTTCCAGTAGATGAACAAATTGTGATTATTCTCTGCTCTTTGAGAAGGTGTTTTCCATGCTCACTATGGACCAATGGATCTTTGCTGAAGCTCTTCCTCACTTTTCTCCACAGTAGAGTCAATGTCTTTTCTGCAACTATTTATAGTTTCAAGTCTGTCCTTTCCTATCTCCTTAAATATCATCCAGCGTATCCATTTACCTCTTTATTTTGTCTTTCTATCTCTTTCTGATTTTACCCATATCTGACTTCTATTTACCCTGGCAACACACTTTGGATCCAAAACCAAATAACAGCTCTTGCATGTTTTATTTTTGTGCCTCAGTTGTTACTAAACACTATTCCTTTTTCTTCATTCCCAATTATGGAGCAAAAATACGCTTCCATCTTACGTTTAGTCATTTTGATATCCCTGTTATCTGATGTGTTCAATTTAGTTTGCCTTCCCTATATAAAAGCGATATAGAATAAAGAGAGGGGCGTTGTTAATAAAACCCACAACCAGCAAAACCAATATAGAATACCTCCCCGTTCACTTACTAATTTCCTTCTTAATATTCCAAGGCATATAAAGAAAAATAGATAGGAACTGAATGTATTAAGATTCTGATCATGCGTGCTAATCTATTTTTTTAATACCAGGTAATTCCCAGATGCTTCTCATAATTACCTCTTATCATTTAGAAGTAGCACAGGAGAAAGCCTTGCAAATTTCCTTGTATTCACATGCAATTGGAACAAGGTCACTGGCTAGACCCAAGGACAACAGCTGACAGTAAAACCTTTCTTCATTTCACTTTTCTATTACTAGGAAAAAAATAATACTTACATTTTGGTCTTTGTGAGCAATAAGTGAAAACTAAGATATTCTATTATTTCAGGCCTTTGGCAGGATATTTAAAAACCTAGGAGGTTTGCTTTTATCCTTTTCATTTTTTCCCAAAGTCAGAGCGCAGTTTTCATAATCTTAATGTCAGAGGTAATTCTCTGTGTTGTTTGAGACTTGAACTCTACAAAGTAGGCCAAGTATGAAAAAACTGAAATACATCAACTCAGAAAATAAAACTAGAAAGTAAACCTTATTGTTTTAGAATGTACAAAGAGTAAACAGAGTTGCTGTGATTATTAACAAAAATAAAAATAACAAGAAAGGTAAATCACTTAAAGGTTGTGTCCCTGACGTAGCTTTTGCAAGACATTCTGCCTTATTTCAGTAAAGAATTGGCCAATAAAATTATAAACCTTTAAATTTAGGATTTTTTTTTCTTTCATCGCTGTGTACACTTCTAACACAATGCTTTAAACAAAGGAGCTGTGCAGTTCATTAATTCCTGGAAATGATCATTCACATGGCTTATTATAAGAGATTGGAGGATATATGATCTTCTCTGTATTTGGAGATGTACAAGAATCAGCCTCATCAGGACTAATGGCAATTATGAAGCTATATATTATACACTCCCTGTTTTAACCTGGGTGACACTAACAGCCCATTAATATTAATACATCAAAGGCAAGCACTGTGCAGATTAATGTAGATAGTTAATATGGAAAAACCGTGTCTGCCTTTTGACCTTAAAACAATACTTAGCTTTAATGTATTTAGTAATTTAAATACTTTATATGGCCAGGATTTTGTGCAAAACGTTATTTTAAATTCTTATTAATTCTTTATTGAAATCAATGAGATTCTGTAAATCTTTGGAGAGAAAGGTGTTTTGAGATCAGGAGAGGGAAGTGGCATGGATAGTTCAGATAGATTCTAGAGAATGTCAAGGAGGAAAAATAAGAGTCAAAAGTGAGACTGAGTTGACATGTGTACTCTAATAAATGTGTCATGTAGCACAAAGAAACTTACACAGGTTTGTGGAGTCCACAGCAGAGAGCAGATCTTGGTTTCAAAATTACCATGGGGATGAGGAAAACAAAAATTTAAGGAAAGACCAAGCAAGAGAAAAGGGAAAATATTTCCTTAAATTGGTGAGATCAATGAGAGGGTCCTTAGATGAGTATCATCATTTGTCTGCCCTCTGCAGTCTGGTAGTTGACCAGCCCAAATATTTTTCCTCACAGTACCTATCTAGTTTCCACCAGAACCTGCTCCTGTTCGCTGTTCCTGCTTGTGGTGCTATTAACACTGCTTGGACCACACTTGATCCGGTCCAGGTGTTGCACGATAACTGAGCATCCTTGTCTAGTGGAGGGTGTCCTCCCATGGCAGGGAGGTTGGAAATGGGTGATCTTTCAGGTCCCTTCCAACCCAAACCATTCATTAATTCCATGATTGTTTGTTGAGCTGTGCCTTCATATCATTCAATAATATTTAATGGGAATATATGTGACATTGGTGTCACATATGGTAGATTCTAACCTCATGAACTGTAAATTGCAGAGACTTTAATGCCACAATGCAAGGCATGAGGATATAGAAGGAAAAGAGCAGCACACACCAAAGTAGAAGTTACAGGTTGCAGAATTGAGGGCAGAGGGAGCCCTTGGCATGGCAGTGGTGAGGGCACCTGTGTCCTGCTCACCAGCATTGCCAATCCTGGGCTGTGTCACACCTGAGAGATGTGTCACCTGCTGGATGGCACTCTGAATGACCTTGCTGCCTGTAACATGATATCCCCATTGAGATCTGCCTGTTTTCCTGATCCTTGCACAGCCACAGAAATACTGCTGCAAGAAAGGAATTCCTCCCTGGCTTCAAACAGCCAGCTGTATGTGGTATATTTTGGAAAACAAGCCTTGCTCAGTCTACTCATCAATGGGCAAGGTCTCATCTGGACAGTTTTTACTCTAACATCATGCCATCAGGGCATCAACAGCATACATTATTGATTATTTGTATACATCAGCACATTCAGTATTTTCCTGAGCATCCCTTCTGAAGCTGATGCTCAGATTACAAACCCACTTGGAGTCTAAAGGTTTCAGAGAGTATGTTACCTTAATTCTGCCTACGTCTCTGCCCTGTTTCTCAGGACTCTGAGAAAAATGTTCCTTCATCTGCTGCTTAGGCTGCAGAGTCCTGCAGTCGATCTGCAGGACAAGAAGTGTTTAGATGTTTGCTTCCTTTGCACCTTGGAAAGTTGTCAATTTTCTATTCATATGCTGCAGCACCATGTACCAAATGTCCCTGGGATTCACAGGTTTCACAACAGGTGAGCATTCATATGCAATGTGAAGCTCCTTTCCCACTGTGATACTGGCAAGTTCATAATGGTTCTTAGGACTATTTGAGAAATCAAAAGACATTAAATACAGTGTGCCCTCTTCCTGACCATACTCATCAAATTAGTACTCCTCTATTTCTTGCTCTCATTTATCTTCTTATATCAAATAAAACATTTAAAACGCATGCATTACAGATTCAATTTACATGGAAATGGGTGATATTGAGCAGGGAGAGTCAGCTTTGTTCTCGTGCATCCTGAGCAGAAACCAAAGAAAATACACCTGCCATCAGTTTTGTTTGCTGTTTCTTTTCAATGTCCTTAAAAGCTCATGCAAGTTCCTGAATTATATTCCTGAATTGTATTCCTGAACTAACTCTTTTGCCACTGTTTCATCACTGATCTCCTTAGAGAATCTTGTAATGAATGTAGGAATATCTCTTCTTTGCAGGATTTATTTTCTTCTTCTTCAAGGGACCCATAAGGATTAATGGGAATTGGTGTAGTGTGATCCTGAGTCCCCACATGAGAATTCTCCTCCAAATTCCATCTGTCTTTTGACTCACTATGAAATATTACCTTCTGAGCTGCTACAATGCTTGAGAATACTGCTCTCTCCTCCACCTCCCAGAGGAAGAAGCTATCATCACAGTTTTAGTATCAGTAATCATAATTTGCCTACACAGCTCTAAATATTTAAATCTAAAGGCATGTTTTATGCTGGATGTCTACACTGCATGACTGAGTGGTGCAGCAGTGCCTGAGCTGTGCTGTTTTCCACAAACCCATATTGGTTTTGGTGACTCCTTATTTTTCTTACCAGCAGTGGTGTTACTTGTATTCTAAAATGTGATTTCACTGTGGTTCATGCGAACTCATATATCTTACACCTATGGCTTATATCTCTCCACTTCTTCTGCTTAAAATGGTTACTGACTCTTTCTTTCTCTCCCAGGACAATTCAGGTTGCTTTGGGATTTGGATCAGGTTTTTCTTTTTCTTTTCTTTTTCTTTTTTTATTTGTTTGGTCGGTTAGTTGTTTTGTTTTTCTTCCTTTTTTTTTTTTTCCTCTTTTTCCTGGTTTTGATTAATTTTCTTACTGTTGTCTTTATGAACCAAATCTGGAAAAGCACCATTTCAAAAGTCTTGCCTTTCAATATTTTTCAATTACAAGTTCAAGCCAGTGTTTATAGTATTCCTTGAAATTCTTATCTCAACTTGTTAATAGCACCCTGACACCTTCCTCCACTATCCAGTCCGTTGCCTCTAATACAGAATTCTCCCTGTTCTTATCTAGGCTTTCCCAATGAGGTCTGATAAAAGTTTCATCCTTTTCTGCTCCCCTAAATGTAAATTTAGGTCAGTTGTAAATATAAATTATGTTCTTGCTTTCCTCTCTCCTGTTTGCATGTGTTTTGTTTACTTTAGAAATCCCATTTCCCCTATTACCTTAATCTGGCATGATAGTTTTGTTTCTATGTACAGCCTTCTTTTATGCACAATTCTACTTCCTGCTTTACTAAAAGTCTTGTGTAAATGATTAACTTTTACCAGATTAAGTGCATCTGCTAGTAGGTAGCAACACAAGATAACTCCATTACATCTAATTTGCACTTGCTCTTTGGTGAGATTTTGGTGAGGGAATTATTTCCAGAGAGGCTGCAGCCACAGATAGCAACCTAAGCATGCAGGAGGTGACTCACGTCTTACTGATGCCACTGGAAACTCTTCCCTGTGATATGTTCCCTCCTAGTGCTGAGTTTTACCACTTCCTTAGTCATTTCTTCTGAATTTCCGTCATAGCACCATCAAACAACTTGAAGGAAATGGTGGTGCAGATCCCGGCCACCCCTCACCTTTTAAGGCCTTGAAATTCCATCTCCCATTCATGATCGTAGTGATTCATTCAACTGGGCAGATGCAGATGGCAGCAGAAGGTCGTGTGTGGGCAGGAGCAGCCTACAGGGATAATTCGTGATTGGGATCTACAGGTGACCTTGCAGGCTGCCTTTTACCAACAGGGTTTTGGGTTTTTTTAAAATAAATAATTCACCCTATGCCCAGTGCTATAAACTAATGCAAAACATCACTTATTAAAATGACAAGCTTGCTGGGATTAAGTGAGGATCATGTTGACATGCATTATTTCTTATGTGTTTTCACTCACAGATTTGAGATAGTGTTTACCCTGCTATAAGAAATATCAAATTTCAAGGACAGACATAACATCATTTTCCTGTTTTCATCAGAATTAAATTTCATTGAGTGTTTTTTCTTTCCCCAACATGAACATAAATATTTAGCTGTATGGCAAAAAAATTGAAAACCAAATCCAAACCCAAACCCAAACCTCAAACCAGAGCGACAACAATAATATACAAACAAAACCCATCACACCCTCAAAACTCAAACTAAACCACCATCAACAACAAAAAAACCCAAAACAATCAAACAAAAACCAGCACAAATCAACCTTTAAGAAAAATCCCTATTAACAGCTGAAGGCAATTGCATGTTTTCCAGGCACTGACCACAGCAAACTGAGCAAAGAAAATTAAAGACATTGGAATTGATGGTAATAACTGAATGGTTTCTCTACTACCCACATTATTCCTTAAAGTGAACAGGAAATATGATTATAATGGATATATTCTCACTTCAATGAGCCAGGTAACAATATCAAACTAAGACTGCCTAATGCAAGCACTCCCTGGATCTTACAAATGTGGTAAATTGTTGAAATAATTTCATCTTCTGAAAAGCTCTGATTTGCAGAAACAGACAGACTGGCATAGAATGTTGGCAAGTGCATGAAGTTAGGCGCAAAGCAAATTTTTTAAAAGGTGTTATCCATGGGGCAAGGAAAAACTGGACTCTGAATAAGAACTGAATATTTCCTCCCTGCAAGAACACAGTTCCTGAGATTCTGTGTGATATTTGAGGTACTCTAGTGCAAGAAAAAGGATGTTTTGGGATAAGAAGCTCTACAAGAGCCTCCAAGAACGCCCCAAAGTTGTGCACAGACATCTGGAGGTGAGAAGCTCTGTAGTACCTACTGTTTGTTGATAGTCAATCTGATCTAGCAAAGACACAATGCAATCAAGAGAATCTGGAGAATCAGCCAACTCTCCTTAGAGCAGAAACCTGGGTCTGTCTCCCTGAAGTGCTTCCTGTGTCCTACTGATCTGAATTCACATGTTTTAATCTGCTGCTCAGGATCCCATTCCCAATCCTGGCACTGGTCTACTGTGGCTGTGTCTCAGAACAGTGTTGACTGTCAGAGATATGTGATAACTGCATCAGTGGACATAGTAAATGGTATAGAAGCTGAAAGAAGATAAATGTCAGAGATTATGACTAATAAATCAAAAAACTCAGCCTAATATTCTTTAGAAAAGTCCCCAGTGGCTGCCAAAACCAAAAATTACAAAAGCACCTGTTGTTTCTTAACAGAGTTAACAAATATCAGCAAATGGGAAAAAAAAACCAAGGAGAGATTTAACATAAAGTATAGATCCTAAATTAATCACCATCCCTTTTTGTGTGCTACCAGCATCTCTTCCACTCTGTCACAATTTGTGAAATTTCAGGAGGAAGACTCTCCATTTATGTGTGCTTTCCCAGAAACTCCTCAATAACTTCTGGGATCTCTTGTGCCACTGGCCTGGAAACCACATTTAAGGAGGAATTCATTAGCAAAAAACACAGAGATGTTTTTCACACAGGTGTTCTGGCTGAACATAAAACCAGAGCCTGAAAATTCCCTGAAAATGTAAGGACATAAAGGCATTCATGCATTTCTCAGATCTGACTCAACACAAACATGAAAGATTTATCTTAATTTTTGTGGAAAAGGAGATGCAGGGTCATAAAAATTATATTTAGAATATTTAGTCCCAAGTTCACAGACCCTTTTATGCATTCTGGTGATCACTCAGCGCCTATCACTGTGTTCACATGCCAGGTTTCCTGAGGAATGCTAACCCTGTTTTATGGAGATCAGCTTTATAAATAATTCTTGTTGGGGTCTTTTTATTTTTATCAAAATGGATCCTGGAGAATAATGAGAATCACTGTCACATAACTGCCACAGGTTTAAGAAAAAAAAGTTGTGCTTAAATAAGACCATGAAATATGACCATCAAACTAATTTCAATGGCTGTGCTGCTGGTTTTTAAAAAATTCTGCATGCAGGCCAAATGAATTGTATTTTAATGTAATTCAACAGACATCAACTGAAAAGATTATCTTGATTTCACATAGTGAAATACCTTCCCCAAAACTGTGGGAATATTTAAATTCTGTCACTTTTAGCATTTTAGACTGAAGCACTGTTACTATGGGGAAGGTGATGGATCACAACAGTCACCCCTCTCCATTTCTCACCCAGAGCATTCATTGCTTGGAGCTTTTCCTGAGTGATATCCCATATTGTTCCACATTTGCCATGAGGAACTGTGAGTTAAAAGTAAAGGCAGACACACAATGAACACAGATGGCAAACAAATTGTTTCCTGTGAAAACTTGTTTGTAATTTGAGAGAAAAAGTCTTTGGCTTCTTCACACCTTTCTTCCCACAGTCCGTATCATTGTTCCAATGTACTTTAATGTATAAATTGTTTTTATTTTTAAGCAATAGTAATTTTAAAATATTGGCTCAGTTTTCAGTTATCTTTGGAATTTTCTCTATACATTTTCAACTTTTATGCCCTCTTCTCTAGGTTTTCATCATTTTAAGGCAGCTACATTTATAAAGACCTACTCTGCAGGCACTGAAGTGGTCCTTCATCTGTTTTTCCTTTTACCCATCATCTGAAGAGGCTAAGGATTATTTTATAGCTTTTCCTGATTTCTGGTTAGCAGCATTATAAGCCAGATATATCTGAGTAGCTGTAGATGCGGGTGGTTATTTGCTTTATGGAATCTCATTTGATTAATGTGCCTTTCTTGCGCTTAAAAATATGTGTATTTTATAATCATCTGCAAACAAGAAACCCTGGATGGCCATCTGCATTTGGTTTTCATCAGCATTCCCAGCCATTAGATTTCCCATGACATAGTCTCTGTGTGTGCTTTTATGGAGAGGCACAGAAAACCCACACCTTGTGCGAGTGGCGGGCAAATCCTCAGGCATGAAACCTGCTCTGCATTTCAGATAATCTGGAATGAAATACTTTCATACGGGGCTGACTGCTGAATACACACCCATGGCTAAACGGAATTTTTAAATAAGGCAGAGAAGGAGAAGGCAAACAGAGCTTTTAATTGCACATTTCCACGCAGCCTTGCAAAAGGTTGCTTCGTGCATCAGTAAAGGCATGTGGGAAAGAGCATTTGGTGGTGGCAGAGGTGATGCCTCGCATACCTGCCAGCACAGGGATCACAACATCTGCTGTGCACTGTGAACTCGGGGCTCCATCTGCAAGCAAACACAGAAACTTTGCTGACTCTCCTGCACCTTAGGGCTCAAGGTCTGTTTTTGCTCCCAGGCATGGAGTTGGAGGAATTCAGTGAGTCCCAGTGGTAGTAAATGACTTTTCTGTAAATATTGTTTTCATTGCACCTTGCTGATTTGAATAATAATTAAGAAAAAAACCCCAAAACCTCAAAACATGCAGTTTCTTCTAGCCCAGCCCCATAAAAACATCACAAGTTCACAAAGACAACCAAAAAAAGGCCAAGAATTGTTTTCTTATATTGGGAGTTAGGGAAATGTTCATAGTGCAGGTTTTGTTTTGTGGTTTTGGTGTTTTTTTTTTTTTTAATTTATAGATCAGGGAAAAGAAGAAAATACACAAATAAACACAGCTAAATCTGGCAAAGGTTATTAAAAATTTATACCCTGTGACAAGGCTTTTAATATTGTAGCCATCTGTGCCTGTCAGCCTAAGATTTTAGGTAGGTTTTTAGGTAGACCAGCTCTTTTAAGAAATATGGGTACTTTTATGTGTTTTAGAACACATAACATCTCCCCCTCTTCACTGTCTCTCCCCCACCCCTTCACAATTAAAAACAACCAAAAACCACCAAGTGCAGACATGATTAATTCAGGACTAACATTACTGAAATAACTAATGTAGTCTTCAGATGAGATACATGTCAAGAGCATTATGATAATAAAGACTTATAAGCTCTGGAAAGGTTGAAGATATTTTCTTAAGATAATTTGCATAAATATTCCATTATCTCTGATCTTCATTAATTCACTTAATGACAATATTGAGATGTGGAAACTCTGACCAAAAAACTGATTAATAGTTATACATGCAGACTCTTTTGACATTGTGGGACATATCTTCTAGGAACAGCCAACACTGCCATAGAAGATGCATAATGTAATTTTTCTGGTGCATTTGGGGTTAGATTCTTTAGTATTTATCTACTGTGCTGGATTTTCAAAAATTGAAAAGTCTGAAACAAATGGATTGTTTGGGTTTCCAGAAGTCAATCCTGCTAAAACCCTAGAAGGAAGAGCATGTTTTAGGCAGTGTGTTGAATTGTTCTTTAAGCATTTAACTCCTTTCTGCAAATCCTCCCTTTCCAGTGCCAAGGTAGCACTAGAAAGTTACCTTGACACTGTGAGCCAGACTTAGAGTCCAAATTACAATTATATATATAAAAGGGAAAAGAATAAGCAGGTAAAATAGACAAAACCTTTGTTTCTGGGCAGTAGCTTGACTGGAATCCTTTTCCTCTCACACAGCTCTTCTGTTTCCCTGCATGCCAACACAGCACAACACCCACCACTTTATTTGTCACAGCTCCTGTCTGCTGTAGAACACAAAGGTTTCCTTTTTATCTGAGCCTCTTGCTCTTTTTCACATGTGCCTGGCCCTTTTAATTTTGCATTTTGTGAAGCATTTCCAGCAACACAATCTCAGTGTGGGGTTTTGATTAGAGTCAGGTTGGATTTGCAGTGCACCTAATGGCACCTCAAAAAGCCAACAGCAAGCCGCTAAAGGGCTGCTGGTTTAGACCTAAATGCATAAATAAGGAGATGCCAGGAACTTCCATGCCTCCCATAGGGGTTTGACATTAAGGTCCCATAGGAACACACAGCAGCTGCAGCCAGCAGTTAAAATCCTCACTGCTGGATATTCACAAGGCCATTTGCCTTTCCCTGGCAGCACTGAGCAAATAAACCCTGGATCCTGCTCAATTCTCATCAGGCAGGGGCCACTGAACCATGAATTCCTGATTTCTGCAGGAACCTGGTGGCACAACATAAGAAGACCACACCCACACTGTGATGGTGTTCACAGGGGTCTTAGGATGAGGGAAGAGATGTAGATCTGACTCCATGTTACAGAAGCCTTGATTAATTATTTTATGATACATATTACATTCAACTGTACTAAAAAGAATAGAAGGAGAAGTTTCATCTCAGAAGGATAGCTAATCTAAGAACAGAAAAGAATGAATAACAAAGGCAGCTGCCTCAGACTCTCTGTCTGAGCCAGCTGACTGTGATTGGCCATTAATTCCAAACATCTACATGAGACCAATCACAGATGCACCTGTTGCATTCCACAGCAGCAGATAACCATTGCCTACATTTTGTTCCTGAAGCCTCTCGGCTTCTCAGCAGGAAAAAATCTTAAGGAAAGGTTTTTCATGAAAATATATCTGTGATGCCGCACCACAACTGGAGAAGGTGGGATCCTCCTTTCTTCCCCTTTGCTTACAATTTACCCCACATTCCAAGTTCTCACATGGCATTTGTAAGACCAAGAGACAAATCTGACTGACAACCTGGAAAAGCTGAGCCAGTGTTTTCTGCTCTTTTGTGGAGAGTGGGCTGAAAACAGCTGAGTTTTGCTCAAATTGTAGCTGAAATTTGGATGAGAGCCAGTTTTGATTGTCTAGATGAGTGAATGTTAATACATCAGCTTAAAAACCTGCATGTCTGCAGTCTTCACACGTCCTTTACAGTGAGGGTGGCGAAACACTAGCACAGATTGTCCATGAGGAACTGGGGCTGCCCCATTCCTGGAATCAATCAGGGTTACTTTAGATGGGGCTCTGAGCAACCTTATCTAGCAGCTGTTCCCTGCTCATGGCAGGAAGCTGGACTGGATGACTCTAAAGGCCCAGCCCAAATTATTCTGTTAATTTTATGGCCTTTTATACATATTCTTCTATTTCTGCAAACAGCAGAACATCCCTCTTCTGCTTCATGATCAGGAGAGGACAAAGCTGCCTCCACTTCTCTTCCCACCATCTCAGGAAACACAGATGATGCAGCAGCGTTGTGTTCTTCACACTTCCCAATGTCTCCACGGAACTCACTGTTAACAATCAAGAATAAAACTTCTAAACCTGAAAAAGAATACTTTAGAATATTCAATTAAGAATAAAACATGAAATGAAACCCAGTGACCTGCAACTTCCCTGCAGTAATTTCATGATGTTATTAAGTTTGGCTTTTGTCAAACTTATCTGCCCTTCTGCAACTCAGTTATTGAAGTTGCCTGTTTTGGTTGTCTCCGTATGTCAGCAGACAGAGTAAATAAATAAATAAATAATTATTTAAAAGTGGAAATAGATTAAAATCAAGATGGAAAAGGGTAAAAAAATGTTTTCCTATGCCACACACTACTGTGGCCCCTGTTACACAAGGTTCAGTTTGGTTTCCCTGAAAAGAAAACCTATGACCACATTCCAGGGTGGTGTTGAGTGTGGCCAAACGAGCTTCAAGAGCAGATGTTAAAATTTATACTGAAAAAGTATTTTCATTGTGTACTCACCCATGAGTCTCTATTCACACTCAGGGAACCAGGTGTCAGAGGTGAGTACTGGAGGGATTACATTTTATTGAATTTGTTTTTTGTCTTCTATCAGACTTGGAAACAGTTTGGGAACAGAGCATAAGAGAAAGGAGGAAAGCTTTTTGGTCACTAGCAGCAGCCTGCAAATTCATATAGATTTCCTTGAACACCATATTTTGGGGCTAAGTAAGGTTTACAGAGACTTAAGTCAGGATTGTGAAACAAAACACAGCAAAAAACACTGCAAGTAAGGAGGGAGAATGTGTTCCTGCAGCTGCTGCTGATCCAAGAATCTATCCAGGAACACACTTACATAGATTTTGATTGCTGAATGTCTAGAGGAAAAAGCAGCAATACATCTATGGCATATGTTAACTGCTATTACACTATACAAGAAACACAATTTTTTCTGCCCTGAAAGCACGTTTTCATTTAAGAGGGAATAAATACTAATAGTATGGTGCCTGCTAGGAAGAACAGCTCCAATCCTCTGAATTAATTTAATTCTCTTGGGATTTACAGAGCATTAGAGGATTTTATTGCTATTGATTTCTTTTTTCAAACTGACTTAGAGCAGGACCTATAATTTTGAGGTATGGTTGTGCTGATGTGACCCTGTTAGGTACCTCTTTGTGTAGAGACATAGAGATAGACAAGCTGAGAGTGTTGGGGTTGTTCAGCCTGGAGAAGAGAAGGCTCCAGAGAGACCTTAGACCCCATTCCAGTGCATAAAGGGACTGCAAGAGAGCTGGAGAAGGATTTTGGAGAAGGGCCTGGAGTGACAGGATAAGGGAGGAAGGTTCCACATGACAGAGGACAGGGTTAGGTGGAATAGTGGGAAAAAATTCTTGACTGGCACAGGGTTCCCAGAGCAGCTGTGGCTGCCCCTGGATCCCTGGAACTGTCCCAGGCCAGGCTGGATGGGGCTTGGAGCAGCCTGGGACAGTGGAAGGAGTCCCTGCCCATGACAGGGTTGGCATTCCATGATCTTTAAGGTCTCTTCTGACCCAAACCATTCAAGGAATCTGATGGCTGTCCCTGCCTGCAGACTGGTTTCAGTAAGGAAAGAGAGTAGCTCAGCATGGGCAGGTTAATTACCAATAATCAAGCTTAAGGGAGAATTCAACTGCACCTCCTTTCTCAGGGTAGGAAGGACGTGTCATTTACAGCTCAGGAAATGTCTATGGAACGAGCTCTAATGCAGTCAAAGTCCTTTGTCATTTTCTTCCACCTTCTCTTTCCATTACTGATTCTAAAATAAAGGAATTGATTAGGATGAATCTTTACTGTGGTCACATCAAAGATGTGAGTGATTCTTTGTCACATAAGAGGGAGATTAATCATTCACTAAGCTGCATCCAAAATACATATGAATTCGGGAAATAAAGAAAATATTTGGTTTGTTGGAGAGGGAAGGAAACAAATTTTCTGCCTCGGTCTCTTTCTCCCACTCACCAATAGATGGTGGCAAAACTCCTTCCTTATCATTGTCAATGGCTTGGGATTCTATCAAGGTGGTATATCATGTTTCCTCCAGCACTTTCACCCTCAATCCTATTTTCTGAATATTGTAAAATCTTTTCCTCCCTAACACTAGTCCCATTTTTTTTTTTTTTGAGTTTTTCTTAACAAAAGCTGTAGGAAATTTCAACTTCATTTTAATCTTCCTTGCATGTAGCTCTCTATCTTCATCTCCTTCTCAAGCAAAACAGGGGAAAGGAAGTGGTGATTAATCCCTTTAGAGTTCCCTACCTCTGAAACCTGTGGGGGATTAATCATTTCAACAACTGATGTAGGTATGTGGTAGATGGTTTGTGTCTTTAAGCAAATTTAAAAGATAAACTGCAGCTCAGGCAGACAACACAGCCATGCTTCAGGGATCAGGAACACTAATTCCTTGAGCTAAATACACCAGAAGTCAGGATGGATTATCTGAGTATCTGAAGGCCTCTTAAAAAAAAGTCTTCTTGGATAATAACTGTGTTCCTTTAAAAGGAAATAATTTTGAATATGTGGCTTGAGCACAAGCACATGTAAGAGTTTATCAAGATGACACAGCCCTTTTTTTTCTGCTGGAAGTTTTTTCACTGCAGTGGGAGACAGACTATTAAAGGATGGTACTGGCATTAATAAGCACCATTTTATATTGTGCTCCAGCGATATCAAGCTGCTATAATTATAACAGATGAAAGTTTACTCAGGAAATTTTTCATAAAAAAACACTGGCCTGTTTCCTAAAAAAACCCTAAACAAACAGGTCTTCAGTAAGTAATGTTGTTCTATAAGAGTGCACATGAAATTATTTTTCTCTCAAACTGACTCCTTTGTGTAGAACAGGAGATTCATGAATCACTGTGCAAAGTTTTGCAGCCATCTGTTTGGAATATACCAATTTTTGTGTTTTCAGTTAGTCTCTTTTAATCTATTTCCCTTTGCCTTTAATCTCATTTTAATCTCATTGAACCAACATAGTGAAAAATAGCAAAAATTATTTTTCATTGTAGTGGCCCAACAAACAGTTGCTCTGTAAATTGTATTTGAAAATAAATATTTTAATTTTTTCTGTAATCTCGGCGTGTGAGCAGATCTCTCCCACATTTTGTCAAACCAAGAAACTGGAGAACGGAAGATCTGTGAATAAATGTTTGAGCAGCTGTAGTTAAATGCAGCCACTGGAAAGGAGTGAAGGATAGAAACAACAATAATGTTTTGATAAATGTATTACATGGAAATAGAGACACTGTCAATGACATAGAGCCTCATTCCACCCCCTGCCATGGGCAAGGACACCTTCTACTAGCCCAGCTTGCTTGATGCCCTGTCCAGCCTGGTCTTGGACACTGCCAGGGATCCAGGGACAGCCACAGCTTCTCTGGGCACCCTGGGCCAGGGCTTCCTAATATCTAATCTAATTTCTTCCTAATACCTAATCTAAATCTCTCATCTTTCAGTTTAAAGACATCCGCTATTGTGCTATCACTGGCTGTGTATAAAGTCACTCACTCTGCATTCTTATAAACCCTCTGTAAGTACCAGAGACTGCTATAAATTTCCCCTAGAAGCCTGCCCTTTTCCAGGTGAACACCCCCAGCTCTCCCAACCTGGCTCCTCAGCAAAGGGGTGGTGTTATCTGATTTCCAGAGTTCCATACTGTCACAATCACATTTCTAAAGTCCCGTACCTTCTTGGTGATATTCCTTGGGGGAAGTTCTTCTTTGTCGTCAACTTTGTCGTCAACTTCATCAGGGCTTCTTCCAGGCTCTCCCTGACTGGCCAAGCCCACCCCCTTTTATCACAGTTATCTTCACTAGCTACAGCGGCAGCCTAATTAAGGACATCGCAGCTGCAGCCCATCAAAAAACAACCAGGGCTTATCAAGGCAAGGCCTATATACAGATATTCAAATACAATACTGAGATTTTACTAGGACTCTTACTAAAAGGGCTCCAGCCCTCTGAGCATCCTTGTGGCCTCCCCTGGGCCCACTCCACAAGGTCCACATCTTTCTGTGCTGAGCCCTCCACGCCTAAAGGCTGACCATGGCCATCTGCATGGATGAGAGGCAAACAGAGAGGCTGAGAGAACTCAATACTTCACTGAAACTTTAAATAAAACTCTCCCACCGCCAGCCTCATTGACAATTTGAAGGAGCACGTGCTGGCCAGATTCTGTGATGAGCTGACAATCGTCCAGACTTCTGGTCTCACTGAGTGCTGATCAATGGCTCCATGACTGTTTGGCAGCTGGTAAAAAGTGGAGCATGACAGGCATCAATACTTAGGCCAATACTGCTCAATAACATCATCAGTTGCCTTTATGCTGAGAATGTGATTCCTCAGCAAATTTCTGAATGATTCAAAGGGAGAGGGAGGTGGCAAATCAACAGCAGATCCTTATTTCCCTGAGACCTTGCTGAAATTAAAGACTGGATCATTAGAGAATCCTGGAAATTCAGCAAGAAAAGGTGCAAAGAGCTGCACAGGACAGAACAGACCTGCCTGTGAACTGGCATGGGCTAGAAACAAACAGTGAGCTCTGCTGAAAAGTACCTGGAGTAACAGTGGGTGACAAAACACATACAAGCCAGCAGCATATATTTTTGGCAATAAGGGAAGCCACACACTGGGCTGCACTAGGAAAAACACAGCCATCAGATCAAGGGGAGTTATGGCCCCATTTTGCTTAGTGCTGGTGAGAAGATGACTTCTCAGCATGTTCTAAAGATAAAATATAGGTATAGCGAAATTAGGAGGTGGGCACCTCACAAATATCTTGTTTGAGCTTCTGGCTACTGTGTTTTCAAGTAATCTGCACTCTTGTCCCCTTAATAACATTTACAGAATGAGTGAGTGGGTGTCTGGCTTGTCTCAGTGTCTTGCTACTGAAAGTTTATGCAGGGGGAAAAGGTCAATGTATTCAACTCTGAATCACAGCAGTGGAAAGGGAAAAAAACAAAAAAGAAAGAAGGGATTTTCTTGCATTGCTGGATTTACATATGTCCTTGGGGAGCAGACATCCATGTGCCAGCTGTAGAATTGTCTGCTGAAACCAGCTAGCTTTGCCTGCTCATACACGGCTTGCTCAGAGGAGAAGAAGGCGATTTGTATTAATTACACCTTATATTAATTGCATATCTGATGTTGCACA